>NW_027315834.1:23524361-23606861 GCF_026437365.1 Eucyclogobius newberryi
CAGGACAGAGTCTCAAAGGGCAGCACAGGCCAAGGTGTGCCAAACCTATTGACGTCTCGGAGCGGTGTCTCGGCCGCACTGTCAGACAACACCACCGGGGCTTAATAAACGTGGACTTTTAAGCCCAAAAGTATTTTATTCATATTTTTGGCGTAGTCTTGAGTCGTAATTGTTTCCTCACTTCTAGTTGTAAGTTACCTATTACTTTTCTAAATGTGTCGGGAGTGTCAATAGTTTTGGCTCAACTTTATCTGAGTTGATGCAAAACTTTAAAACACACACACACACACACACACTGATGTCCAGACCGGCAACTTTTTGACCTGAATCAGCAAGAATCTATCACTGCAACAATTTGCATCAAATTGGTACAAATTGATGAATTTTGGCACAGATGCGGGGAAATGAGTGGCTCTTGGAATTCTAACTAACTGCATTCCGTAAAACATTGTCCTACAAAGACATTCTACGTGTTCCCATAATTCTCTCAGCCTAAAGTTTTGATGACCTGTTGTCTTTCCCATGCTTTTGCATCGGTGCTCGCTCACTTTTACAGCCACACTCTGAAGCTTTAATCAGCCGTCTGTATCGATAGTATCGTACTCCCAAATCCCCCTGTGTCCCGGGCCGTTTGCTCTGATGCATTGATGTGCTATTGATGGAAACAGAATGGCCAGCAGTGACAAATTAAAATGTCAGTCGTGGCAAAGGTGAGCGCGGCTTCTCCTTGCTGCGTCCTCAAAGTGGGCTGACAAGCTATTGGTGCAATGATTTCAGACAAAATGCTGACACCTCACTCACACATGCATGCACACACAACAAGGACACCAGTGACAAGGGGCGAGGCGTATGGAAAGAAAGACGAGTCAAGCTACAGTCCAGGGTCAGGTCAATATTTCAGGATTTTGGAGGTAAGCCTGCAGTGAGTTAAGTTTGCTCTGCAGTGATAAATGTGCTAGAAGTATACAACAGATTAACGAGGGGAAAACTAAAACATGCTTAAGTGAACGTTTTACCCCACTCTACTCTGAAATGGTTCACAACAAGTCTAAAATCAAAGTGCGAGTGCAAGTTGTACAATTGTCCTGTTTTATGATTATGATTATTATCATTTAGTCATGGAAAAAGTACAAAGTTACTGTACTTAATATGTCGGTGTAATCCCTCATTCGTCCAGGCGTGTTCCATAGTAGAAAAAGCTTCAGTTGTAGTCATCTGGACTCAGTTTGAAAAAATAGACGTTTCGACTCTCATCCAAGAGTCATTGTCAATAAAAGAATTTAGATCGAGAACTCCGATATTAATACTGTTCTGTGGTAAGTCCCGCCCATTGGGAGGAGCCTTCCTGAAGTAGAAAGAGTTGTTTGTTTCAACAGAAACTCCCCCCTTGTATCTACCGAGCTAGCCTATTCAGAATTTTAATGGGCTATTAGAATCCTCTTTGTCTTTGTGAGACCCTGGCTCAACCACCCTGAGTACCTGATTAGCATCTAAGTGTCCTGGTCCTGGTCCTCTACCTTTCCAGGGGTTCAGTATACCATTATAGATACCAGGTAGATTGAATCTTGGCCCTCCATTCCTGTTTAAAGAAGGTCTTTCTTTTTTTCCTGGTATCTATAATGGTATACTGAACCCCTGGAAAGGTAGAGGACCAGGACAAGGACATTTAGATGCTAATCAGGTACTCAGGGTGGTTGAGCCAGGGTCTCACAAAGACAAAGAGGATTCTAATAGCCCATTAAGATTCTGAATAGGCTAGCTCGGTAGATACAAGGGGGGAGTTTCTGTTGAAACAAACAACTCTTTCTACTTCAGGAAGGCTCCTCCCAATGGGCTGGTCTTACCACAGAACAGTATTAATACCGGAGTTCTCGATCTAAATTCTTTTATTGACAATGACTCTTGGATGAGAGTCGAAACGTCTATTTTTTCAAACTGAGTCCAGATGACTACAACTGAAGCTTTTACTGTACTTAAGTATATCTGTACTTTACTTAAGTCATTTTACATGTACTTTACTTACGTTTTTACATTTACTTCACTAAATGTGTGGTTTTAGATCTTTTAGAGGTATATTTTAAGCATGCATGTTTATGGAGACATCTTGCCTACATTTTTCATGTTCCAAATGTCTTTGAGCAAACAAAATGAGGCTGCCTAAATTATCGGGAAAATAGCTTTTGATGTCTAATAATCACTCTAAACGATTCTTCAACATGGTCACAATTTGAGGCTTTAATGGTTCTCAAAACCTCTGTGAATTATTTTGACTTTATTATCTTAAAGTACATTTTTAAAGGTGTACTTTAATACTTTTACTTTGTAGGTTTCTAATGTGATACTTTTACTTCAAATGGAGTACAGCTTCCATCTCTGTTTATCGCGGCGTCCTATTGCAAATGTTAGTAATGTTGACTAGTAATGTTGGCTCTGAGAAATTGTAACAACCAATAATGAAATATTACTTGCCTCGTTTGTCCACTTTATCATATTACGCACAATCAAGCCTCATTACAGAGAAGCACTTGGACTAATGAGCCATATCAGGTACATGTTATAAGCTTTCTCTTCATATCCAGTCCTGGTGCACATTGATTTAGAAGTGTTCGAAGGAGTGAGATGAAACGGAGACGGTGCGATGGAGGACACAGGCACTAGGCATGCTGTCAAAATTTAAATATCAACACACCTACCATCCGCCCACACTCAGTACAGCAAGTATACGATCATCGTCAAAAACACTTGTGCGCTTTGGCAAGAAGTTTTCATATCTCCCAATTTGACAGTATGTGGATGTAATTGTGGCCACTTATAAATGTGTTATCCAATGCGCTAATCTGTCAATGTCACTGCGCCGATGTTCCAGCTGCTCTGTGCTTGTAATGGTACTGCATTGTTGATGAGCGCATCTTTGACAGCCAACTGTCCAACCAGCACCGGCCGGCGAATGGGCCATCCTCGAGAGAGCCCTTGTCAGATAACCAGGGTCAAGGACTGGCCCTGACTGACAACTTTGTTTTACTTACATCTACATAAAATCTACCAAGCTTGCATCACAAGGTCTTGAGGAATTGGTTCATGCCAAAGTACATCACATGTCATGAACAGAATTCAGTTGCGGCTGGTCGGAGACATATTGTCTCTCCGGCAGGGGTGTCAAACTCATTTTGGGCCGCGGGACAAATTTAGACGTTCAGACAGGGTTGCGGAACGCGGAACATAACATAAAGAAGTAAAACAATAACACATAAGAAATAAATTGCTTTATATACCCTAGTAATAGATTATGTTTGAATAAGTCTCTGTGTAACCGTAATAAAATTAATAAATATAAATTGGAAATGTTCGGCGGGCCGGATTAAAACATCTGGGGGGCCGGATGCAGCCCGCGGGCTGCATGTTTGACACCCCTGCTCTACGGGAAGCGACAAGTGTTTAATCTTTGTACTTTGCCTTTTATAAATGCAAAAAATCGCTCACAAATGTTGCCTGAAAGGTATCGTTTTTTGCCAGCTAATTTCTCACAGGGCAGTAAGCTCAGCTATCAGGGTTTTTGAATGGCTTTTACATGACATTACTTAGACTTATTACAGGCAAAGATATTAACCAAGCCATGTTTCAATGTTTCTGTTGCTGGAAGATTTTCTAGAGTCCATTATTTTTAGCCCTGAATGCTAATCATCACTAGCATGTTAAAATACTGTACTTTTGTACGATGTAAATTGTGACTGTATACATGTCAGATATGATGCTGACATGTATACAGTGACAACAAATGAGGACTGTTCTAATATTAGAGACATTTATGGAGATTTCCTTTGGAGTTTACATTTTGTTTGCATTAGGGCCAGAATCAAGATGGCGGCTGGAGACGTAAGGCAAGGCAAGCTTTTTTGTAGAGCACATTTCATACACAAGGCAATTCAAAGTGCTTTCCACAGCAGGGAAAATGCATTAAAATCACAAAGAAATTATAGAAACAGAAATACAATAAAATTAACTAATTAAAAACAACTTAAGTCATAAAAGAGAATAGTGCAAAGAAAAATCCTATGCACAGCTAAACAAAACTGTTTTTAGCTTAGATTTGAACATTGTTAGAGTAGAAGCCTGTCTCACATCTTCAGGAAGACTGTTCCAGATTTTAGCTGCATAAAACTGAAATGCAGATTCCCCATGTTTAGTCCTGACTCTGGCACCAGCAGGAGGCCGGTCCATGTTTAGTCCTGACTCTGGCACCAGCAGGAGGCCGGTCCCTGAGGTCCTCAGAGTCCGAGATGGTTCATATGGCACTAACATGTCTGAGATGTACTTTGGTGCTAGGCCATGGAGAGACTTGTACACAAGCAGAGCTGCTTTAAAGTCTATTCTCTGAGCCACAGGAGCCAGTGCAGAGACCTAAGAACAGGACTAATGTGATGGTACTTCCTGGTTCTAGTCAGGACCCGAGCAGCAGCGTTCTGGATGTACTGCAGCTGTTTTACAACTCGTTTGGAGAGGCCAGTGAGCAGGCCGTTACAGTAGTCAAGTCTACTGGAGACAAACGCATGGATAAGTCTCTCCAAATCTGGTTTAGACACTATATTTTTGATTTTGGCAATGTTTTTTAGATGGTAAAAAGCTGCTGATGTTATTGATTTGATGTGGCTGTTAAAATTCAAGTATGAGTCCATTATTACCCCAGATTTCTAACTTGATTTGTAGGTTTTAGAGCGAGACTCTGCAGGTACTAACACTTTCTCTTTGTTTCTGTGGACCAAAAACTGTATTTTCTGAGTTCAACTGGAGAAAACGGAGAACGTACAGGCCACGTACTGATTGTAGTCTTTACACGTGATCTTTGTTACAAAATATCACTTTTATCTAATACAATGATTTACAAAAAATATGGTATTACTATCAGAATACTTTTATTGCTGTTTAAAGTAAATTTGGACATTTTTTTTTTTTTTCTCCCAAACCAGATTTGCCGTATGGAGTGTGTTAAGTTAGTTAGTTCAATTACGATATACTTAATTGTTCCCGTAGGGAAATAAGTCCTCTGCATGTGACCCATCCTCCAATGCCAATGGGCTATCTCCCCAGGAACAGTGGTCGCTGTTGCAGCGCACCGGGACCCATCTCCAGATCTTTGTGCTAGGCTTGTGCGGAACAAACAACTCCTGTAACCTGCTGAGCTTCGTGGTGTTCTGGACTCTGCGTCAGTTTGTTCAAACAGTGTATGGATCCTCATTTAATCCTTGCATAGCCTATTCAGTTGTTCCAAATTAAAGGTCCCATACATATTTCCCATGTAGTCAACCCAAGGACATTTATGATAATATTTTGTATTCTGAAATATTCATCACACAATACTTAGTAAATACCCCACGTCTCCTTGATCAACTTTCCTTCCCTAAAGTGAATACACATCACTTTCGGGTCGTTCTCCGCTTCTTCCTCGCATCCTTGCCGCTCTGTGTGTCCATTTTCACCCATCATGGTTACATCTAATCAGTTGAGGTATCAGCAAGCAATTTTGGGAATTCATAATATTGTGTTGAAAAACAAAAAGTAAGATAAATGAACGAGGCGTGGACAGATGCAGTGTTATGTTGTTGTTGTTTTTATTATAATTGAAATGTTTTTATTTTTACATTTTAGAGCACATAAACACAGCGAAAGGGAACCATGAACAGAGAGAGAGAAAACATAAATTAAGAACGGCAGACATCCAAAATAATTAAAAAAAAATAAAATCATGGCCTAGAAAACCCTAAAAGACAAAAAAAAAAGTTTTTTTTATTACAAACATATTGCACACAAGTGTGTTTCTGATGTTAATTGTGTTTATACAGACCATGGAATGGTAATAAGATCTAGGCAGAGACAGGAACATTTGGCCATAAAAGTGCTGTTGACGATTAGAAAACCCCTCCCTCTGTTTCAAAGGATAAAAGCTGATAAATGCGTGAATGAAAGAAAAATCTACTTTGGGAGTTGTTTTGAGGTACAACTATCAATAATCGAAGGTTAAAAGCTCCCAAAAATCAGTTTAGCATAATCGGGGATCTTTAAATTTACCGCACGTCATAACACAATATGAAATACTTTTAAATATATTATATTATATTATATGATATAATAGTTAATTGAATAACTATATAAACTTAATATCCAATGACCATCAGATCTAAAGATAAATAAATAATTAAAGTAGCCTATTGACATCAAAGAACAACTATTAACCATTACACCTATAGGCGTGCTTGTAAATAAGAATTCTCTCCTGTAATGATAAGTAAGGGGTGGTTTTGTGTGTATCATGTTTGTTTTATTCATTTTCTCTGTTGCAATATTAAACCCGGTAACGGGCCCGTACTGTCGGGAGACTGTGCAACACGAGCCGGTCCGAGTATGGTTTAGCTTTTGGTGCATCCCATATTCAAACACCAGTGCTAGTCTAATGAATGCACGAGCACGCTTGGATTGGACCATTTGCATCTGTCAATGTGCCCTCATATATCACAGGGATAATGCTGCAGTGAAATACGGGAAATAAAAACATTTCATCAACTTCCAGCATCACTATTATTTAGGATGAAATGGACAAATAAGTTTATAATTTATCAATAAAACCTTGTCTTCAACACAGGTAGTTACTCCAGGACCCAAGAGTTTTCCCTGAACCTTTGTAGCTGGAAATACTGGTATCAGGGGTAGCAGTCTTAATTTTCTGAACATAATTGATGAGGATAATAATATATATTTTTGACTTCTTAATATGCAAATGGTAATGTCTTGGGAGGTGATCTGATGTAATGTGTTTTCTCTGAACATTTGCATCTATTTACTGTTCTGTGTACTTCAATCTACAATGATAGACACTTAATTAGCGTGTGACAATTTTCTTTTAAAACCCCTGAGGTATCTTGCGTAGCATCTTTTCTTCAAAACGATGCATTAAAGTGTGCACAGGTCGCGCATGTGGCCGCTGGAGATGTCTACTGACAAAGCAGCCTGAGGGTGAAACATTATTCAGTGGGTGATAACATGTGGTGGTCCAGGTCCAGGGGCAGCTGTGTTGTACATGTTGTGCCATACACATGTTCAGTACAGACCAAAAGTTTGGACACACCTTCTCATTCAAAGAGTTTTCTTTATTGTCTATGAAAATTGTAGATTCACACTGAAGGCATCAAAACTATGAATTCACACATGTGGAATTATATACTTAAAAAAAAGTGTGAAACAACTGAAAATATGTCTTATATACTAGGTTCTTAAAGTAGCCCCCTTTAGCTTTGATTACTGCTTCGCACGCTCTTGGCATTCTCTTGATGAGCTTCAAGAGGTCGTCACCTGAAATGGTTTTCCATCAGTCTTGAAGGAGTTCCCAGAGATGCTTAGCACTTGTTGGCCCTTTTGCCTTCACTCTGCGGTGTGTGTCCAAACTTTTGGTCTCTACTGTATGTTTTTCATTTATTTATAATCTATATTTAGACCCTAATTTGGAAAAAAACAAATACATACAAAAACAATGTCCATATTGTTTCACGTTGAAATAGCACACACCCTGACACATACATAAACAGTGAACATAGATTTGTTGTCTTTTGTTATGTCTAGCACCCATTGTATTTGGTAGCCTTTTTGTATGTTGCTACTATTAAGTTCACTGTATAAGCATGCTATAAGTTTTAGCAACAATAGTAACAATAACAACCCAATAATTACCTTAAAAGAGTGTGCTTGATTAAACAACATTAAAAACAAACGTAAGGCAAATAACCTGCACCTATGAGGTGGATGTTAGTTGAATTGACCGCTATGGACTTTTGTCACTATACTTTTTATCTGGCTACTTAGACAAAACTTAAAAAGCTTTTACTTGGTCATTTAATGCTCTGTGTCCATGCTGTATTATAGCTAAATATTCCATGTTGACACCCTTAACACCCTACAGCTCACAGGCTGCTTTTCTTTAGGACTTTCATGTGTGAAGATTAGCACTAAATTATGGAAACTAAAGTGAAAGACTACACAGAACTTCACTTAGATTCAGACTGCCGGTCAGTTTAAACATTAGTTAGCCATCTGCATCTCCTGCATCACTTTCATATGTTAAGTGAAAGGTACACTTTGTCCTCTGCATTTGACCCATCATTCAATGCGACTGGGCGACCTGTCAGTGCAGTGCCGAGGAGCCATCTCCTGTTCTTGAGATCGGCTTGGTCAGGACTTAAACTTTTCAACTTTTTTTCTCCTAAACTAGTCAATTCTGTTTTTGCCCAAAGTCTATTGTATAAAGAAGAACTGCTACATGCTGCCTTTGTCTGAAAGATAAAAATAAGGATCCGACATGTCTGAAGGAGAGGATTTGGCCTGAAACATAACATGTGGTGCGGGATAAAAAATGCAGTATCCTTATTTTTCATGTATTCTTCTACAATACTACTCAATGCAAACTTGAAAGTGAAACCTGTCACTGTTGAAAAAACTATTTCCTGTCTTTTAGAGTCCCTGAACCACACCGTTGTTTGAAGCACAGATTGACATTATTCAAGCGTTACATTATGAGAAAATAGGGCGAGAGTTAGATTTAGATGGATTATGTTACAGCTGGTAGAAGTATGAGAGCCAAGTGAAGACGATGAGGGAGAGAAAGACGGCAATAGAAGGGGCTCGGCGAGGCGTGGATGACAGCTTGTGACGCCATATTAGTCATTGTGCGAGAAGACAGTGGAGTCTATGTGGCCTCTTTAGCGCTGTCTCCTCTAATGGATGTGTGCGTTTGAGGAGGTCCCTCCATGGTTCGTGTGTTGAAGGAAGCATATGAGCGAGGGAGAGCAGAGGGCAGGCGCAGTTCAGCCGAGGGTCCCAGGGCAGTGCTAATTGGGACAGAAGATCACGGTCAGTGTGAGAGAAGAAGAAGGTGAGCTCTGGTTAATGATTTGTCTCTCTCTCATAATTAGCAGACGGTAATTAACACTTGGTTCACTCACAGTCTCTCCGGGTCGGGTCCTCCCTTTACCCACACAAGTGGCACACCTCGATGGCCCAGGCCCGCCTGCATCCCAGACATACAGACATTAAGAATATTCTCTCCATATGGGTGGCACATTATATGGATTCATCTTAAACCAGCTTGTGTTTATCTTCCATGAATGTGTGCTTGTCTGTGCAGGCAGGCTTCATTGCAAAGCAAGTTTAGGAAGGAGCCAGCTAGTGTTTTGTACACACGGTCTGTCAGGCGGCGTCAGACGGGCCTCACCTCCAGGCTGCTTTAAATATTAAGATGGACTTGGTGTCTCAACATACATATTTTAGCCCTTGTATAAATGCAAAAAGTAGCGCTTTATTGTCTTATTGCAACATCCAAGTCAATGATGAGGTTGACGTCTCTTACACACGTTCACCTTTTTTAAGAAGATTCTGAAAATGTGTGATTGCAAACAACATTTGGTTAGACAAAGGGAAAAGGCACACAGATGGTGGCACAAGATACAATATGCTTTCGCTGGCTTGCTCTACGACCGTTAATAAAACATGGCTGTGGTGAGACATTCATTCCAGACCAACCATCTTGAAATAAGCCTTTGTGCTGAATAATACAGATATGAATTTATCTTTTGTCTTTTTTCTTGTATGCTGTAGGATTAGGTCATGTTAGGTTTGCCCCCCGAGGGTTGAGGAGAGGCCCAAGGGATATGCACTTTTCTGTTCTAATTTAATTCTTTTTTAAGCGACCTTGTCTTGATATTGATCTGCATTTGATGAAACACACACGTCATACACTA
This sequence comes from Eucyclogobius newberryi, assembly GCF_026437365.1. Taxonomy (NCBI): domain Eukaryota; kingdom Metazoa; phylum Chordata; class Actinopteri; order Gobiiformes; family Gobiidae; genus Eucyclogobius; species Eucyclogobius newberryi. The sequence goes on from NW_027315834.1 coordinate 23,534,141, forward strand.
TATGCACGTACATACACAGTCGGACACGGCACCACGAGCAAGCAGGAGACATGTCGCACATCCATCCTGCCTCATGCATCCTTTCCCAGGCTCAAGGTTAGCAATGTAGCAAAGTAAGCAAGCAAGAGGTAGAGTGCTTCGTCGAGAAGAATATTTGTCAGGGTATGGTGATGGTTGAAGTTGTGGGGAGTTGTGCTGAGTTGAGCAATAAAGATGTAAGGGGCAGTGGGGGTTGCGGGAAGAGGAGAGGCATGTGCTGGAAAAGCGTTAAGGAAACATCTTTAGTGTATTCTGAATGTGGCTGTATGGCTTACTAAATATATTGAAACAGTGTATTCATGTTTCTGGGGGGGAAATACATAAAATAATCTAAAATAGAAAAGTAGTTCTGAACTATTTTTAGTGACTTTACATCATGTGTCTGTCTCTCTCACAACTTGGTCCTCTGAGAGCTCCCTCCTCTGGCAGCTTTCCAGAATTACAACACATACATACATCCGGCCTTGTCTGTCTTCACTCCTCATTAGCTGCAATAAAACTCTACTTTTTACAAATTGCTTGTGTCTGAAGATGCTCAAGCAAATTGTCATCATCGCTTTGCTAGTTACCAACAACTGTCAGTGCACATTTTCAAGCTTTTAACCTTGACTGACTTGAAAGCTGTGATTGCGGCAGGTTCTCCACAGATGCCTAAATTTACCCCTCTATATGTGGCCACAAAGATGTCCCTCTTTTGAAGTCACATAAGGAAAACACGACAATTATTTCTAACTTTGAGTCCTGAGTCTTTGATAGCTGGAATGAGGAGGAAACATATGGGGTTGTTACATGTTTCAGCGTCACACCCACCACCAGTGTGAGAGTGGTCGATCAGCTTTGTGTGTCCCTGTGTGGGCAGGACTTTCATGTCGGCATGGGGCCGTGAGTCTGTAAAAGACACCAGATACAGTGTGGTGTGAACTTTCTTTTGAAATTGTTGTTAGTTTTTCCAATTTAATGTTTCCACCCAACTAAATGTTGTGTATCCAATTTTTAAAAATCTGTAATTAGAAAAATATCATAATTACCATTTCAATGACCTAATTTGTTGATGTAACCAATCAAGACATAAAAATAAAACTGTAAAAATATGTTTTAAAATTGTTCAATTGTAATGAAAGTGTAGTGGCAGTTGCCTTTTGTGCTTAATTATTATTATTATTAATGATTTATTGAGACCGGGACGGTGCACAACAATATACATGAACCTTTCCAGGTTCCACCTGTAGTTCCTGGGCAGGCTGTTATTAAGTCCCACTAAGGGAAGGAGCCTATTGTACATGTTTTAGTGGTCGGGGAAACGGGAGCACAGAAAGGCACGCACCACCCACTAACTGATCCCAGGACCTTGCTGTGAAGCAAAAGCGCTAACCGCTGTGCTACCGTGAACCGTACACAACATTGTTGACCATAAGATGCAGACACTTCTCTTGTCTTTTGCAGCTTTATGTGTTGCAGAGCATTCAAAATAGTAACACTAAATTTTTCATGGAAGCAATCTGTTTTTGTGTAAATTTCCGACATTGTATCTTTAAAATAAGCTGGACAATTCTTTTAGTTTTCACAAGATGAATGTGATTCTCCTTTTTGTCACCGATGGTCATCAGTCAGGTCAGAGGCAGCAGACAGAAAAAACAGTGCGTTAGATGTGAGCCTTTCTTCTGGTGACATTTACGGAGACAGATGTTTAGTAAATGGCCTCTTATATTTTGGGAAATTTGTCACGCACAAAAGGCCGATTGTCTGCTTAACTCTCATACACAGGGGTTAATAGCAATTGATTAGTTGCTGTTAATCACTGTGGTTTGTGATTACATGGCAGAGTTTTATTGATCATTCATTGATCACTACATTGCTGCCACTTCCATCACTGTCTCTGAACTCTTTGCAGTTTAGGGCTTGAGCGTAATATTGTCAGTATGAAACCCCAGGTGTCAGTGTTGCTCAAAGACTCCCTGTGGTCAACACACATTGCCAAAAAAACTTTACTTCTTCTCACTCCCTTTCTAGCTGGATAACATTGTTTTGTTCTTGTTACTGTGCATTGTTGCAGTGGAACTTGTCAATTGTTGATGCATGAGCTTGAATAAACAAAATTATTTGATAATTTATGATACACCATCTGATAGTTTTCATCATTTCATTCAAACTATACTGCATTCAGCTCGCTACAAAAAAAATCATGGATTAAAAATTACAACATGATATTGTTGTGTTTGTTTTTTCTGTCCAGACAAATAGTTTTAATCTGCAGATGTTCTGTTTTCTCTTTGCTTTTAGTCTTCTCCTGTGGCTCAGAACAATGCCAAAATGAAAGATTTCTTTGTAGAAAAAAATCTGCACAATGCTAAATTGAAGTGTGGGTGTGGGTGTGTGTGTGGGTGTAGGGGTGTGGGTGTGTGTGTGGGTGTAGGGGTGTGGGTGTGTGTGTGGGTGTAGGGGTGTGGGTGTGTGTGTGGGTGTAGGTGTGTGGGTGTGGGTGTAGGTGTAGGTGTAGGGGTGTGGGTGTGGGTGTGGGTGTAGGTGTAGGGGTGTGGGTGTGGGTGTAGGGGTGTGGGTGTGGGTGTGGGTGTGGGTGTAGGGGTGTGGGTGTGGGTGTGTGTGTGGGTGTGGGTGTGGGTGTGTGGGTGTAGGGGTGTGTGTAGGTGTGGGTGTAGGGGTGTGTGTAGGTGTGGGTGTAGGGGTGTGTGTAGGTGTGAGGGTGTAGGTGTGTGTGTAGGTGTGAGGGTGTAGGTGTGTGTGTAGGTGTGTGTGTAGGTGTGTGTGTAGGTGTGTGTGTAGGTGTGTGTGTAGGTGAGGGTAGGTGTGTGTGTTTGGGAACAGTTATTTTGGATAAGGTCCCGCTCCAAATTCTGCAAACATTTTCATCTGGTGCCACGACCAGGAAGAAGACGACGTGTCATCTCAGTGTGTTCCTTCAGAGTGCTGCCTGCTGCAGATTAACTTTATTCATCCAGACAGAACTTAACTCACACAATGATACAAGCTGCAGATTAAAAATATATTTGTTTCTGATCCTGGGCATCATTAAAGTAGGGATTCAACTGATTGTCTTGAGTAAGCAATAGTTTCTCTATAATCTTCATTTGTGTTTGCCAAAAACATTTAAACTATAATAATACAAACAAATAGTATTTGATATTGCAAACAAAGGCCTATAATACAAATACAAGTTAAAGTGTATCTAATTGTCCATAAATACACATGCATCAATTGAAATAAGTAGTTGTGTGTAATATTGGTCGAAAAATATTTTTGAATGTTAACTTATTTAAAGCTGAACTATCCAACTCCTTTTCTCATAAAATAGTAAATTCAGTTCTTGCCTCCAGAAAAGGAATGTAAAGCTAAAACTGTGGAAAACATCTATCCGCCACATGCTGTCTTCATCAAATCAGAAAGTATTTTATCTATTGCAAACCTGTAAAGAAGAGCCCGGTTGGAATGAGTTTCCTTCTGCAGACCTGGAGGCTGCACATGATAACTTTGTACAAATAATTAAGCCCAAAGGGGCATCATTAACATCACAAATCTTTTACAGTACATATTTTAAGACATCATAACCTCTTGTCAATAATATTCAATAATTTAGACTTATGAGTGTGTGGATAAACTATGAAAAAATTATGAATGTCAATCTATTGCTACCTTTACTTTAATAAGAACTATTACAATGGGGATTTGGGGGGAATTAATGTTCACTTTTCCCTATAAGAGTTCGGCATTTTGTTACGGGGGAAGAGCTTAGCTTTCTAATTTGTTTGTATTTTTCTAGCAATTTTTTATTTTTGGTAATACATTCTTTCACAGTCAGTGTAAGGGTAGGATTGAGATTAGGTTCAGTAACAATTCATTTGGTTTAGGGCTTTGGAACGCTAGTCCCGCTCCGGACTATAAAGCGGAATAATTAATTTTTTTAATTACATACACATGTACAAATATGTACAAAACTCTCAAAGGACATTCAGATGTAAATCTACAAAAATGATCATCTAATTACATAAGGGTGCCAAAGAAGGAGAACTACAGACAAAAGAAGGGCGTTAGAGTGCCGGACATAAGAGTGTATGTAGCCTTTAGCTCTGCAGATTCACCTTTCTCAGAAAAGCTGCTCTAAAGCTGTACAAGTGTCCAGGAAATCCATGTGAAAACTAGTAATGTGCCACAGTGTTTGTGAGAGCTAAGGATAATAGTACAAATTTAAATAAGTTCATCCTTTCATGGTTTGAAAATTAGGTACCCCAGCTTTAATAATGTTTGGTGTGAAAATCAAAGTTGTCCCTCTCATTTGTTCCGAATCCATTAATCCATTGTTTGTTTGTGCAACGAGATTAAAGTAGGACCTCCTATTTTACAGATGAGAAACAGTGTGTGCTTTTTTTCCCCTACTGCAGTGCACAACCAGGATTCTTTTAAAAATAATTGCATTTGTGTGTGCGCTAACGCTTGGAGGTACGCTTTAGCAGCTGCAATTTAATAAGAACACATTAAAGGTAAAGGAAGAAGAGCAAGGAACGAGAGGTATGTTGGACAGAACCGTGCTTATGAAATATGAATGACTGTTTCTGCATCTTCTACGTCTTCAGCAGGCTTGATACCATCTCTGGTTTTGCAATCCCACCACTCAGCGCAAAAGGGATGCACAATCCAGCAGTCTTGTGAGCGTTGCACAGTATACAGATATCTCTCCTGAGCTTGTCAAACTCAGCTGAGCTGTTTTAACGACTTGTGAACCTCAACCTTTGAAGGCTGGATGGTGTGTACTTGAATCCCCTCTATAATTTCACAATTTTCAACAGATATGTTATAATAGAAATACAACACCAGACACAGTGAATATATATGACGGATTAAAGTGATGGCATGAACAAATGAAATGGCATGTGTCGGCTGTGCTCTTTATCCCCGCTCTTGCATTGTGTCTATAGTTATCATGATCCATAAGAAAAGCCCCCGCACACCTGCATAATACATTTCTGTCCTGATAACCTATTTTTATCCAACATAATCTTTTATAGATTGAATACACTGTGTAGCCTTGCTATTTAACTGATTTAAAAGTATATGTGAAGTAATACCATGATAAAGACATGAAAGCATTCAGTCAGAGCCGTGGAAGAATATCAGAAGCAGATTTTAAAAGTGGCAAAATAGCTTGCCAGTTGACACTCTTGTTGACAATTCTGTCAATCTAACAGTCGTATTTTATTCTGTCAAAACTAGGCAACTGTCAGTAAGGTAACCATTGCTTTGTTGTCATACTCTGTGTTGTGTTCTGGGTGTTACTGAGTAGAACAGACAACAGAGGCTCGGTCCAGGATTTACTGTTTCACAAATAAACAAGGCACAAACTGTTGTGAACGTGGGGGGTCCCACTTGTATTCTCAGCATAAAGTGCACAGCTCTCTCCAAATATGTGCACATTAAATTACAAGGCTAGATTAAGGTGTGGAGGCCCTCTGCCAAACACACTTTTCCTGAATTATCCCCTGTAAATATTCAGCCCTCGATTTAAAAAGGTTTGCTCGACACCCTGAGCTAACTTCAGGTAAAAGCTGATGTTTTACGTACAGAGAGATTAAAACACGAGCTTCACCCACGTCTTGCAATGGCTCGAAGTCAATTACATAATATTTGCTGTGTTTGGGTGGTATCAGTTGCTCACATAGCAGACCTGCCCCTGGACCCAGAGCCAGGCCTGGAGCACGAAATCGCACTGTGCCATTGACCATAACTGTGCCAAACAGCTCCAAGGCATCAGAGCCAGTGAAAAAGCGCCTTTTGTTTCTGACACATCCAACACAAATCTACTCAATATTCCAAAACAAAGAATACAATATTACAAACCTTCAATTAAAAACTCAAATCTCCCAAAAGTTTAAAATCCAAGGTTATCTCTGCTCCTATCTGCCCGTCAAATTGTACAGCCTTGCTCTCTATGTTCTGTGTCACCCTTTTTCTTTTTTCTTTTGCAATAGAATATAATAATAATCTAATAGTTCTCATCCTATCCAGCACTACTCCCAAAGACTTAAGTTCAGTGTAACTGTCTCTCGTACAACATCACTGGTCTCAATTGCTTGTCTCTTTCTTGATATATATATACATACAAGAAGAGTAAATATTTGTTGGATTGTTCATTTGCATGAATTTACCGCTTCTGTAGATTATAACAAAAAGGCAAACAAGGCCTTCAGACACTTATCTTTGTGTTTCTGTCCCCCGTCCCCCATTCTAATGTATATTAATTCCACCACCTCAGACTTAAGATTGGATTTTTCTTTCTGTCCCAACAGAGGGTCGTCACATCCCTTCCCAGTGTGCAATACTAAAGGGGTGATGAAATGCCAAAGAAAGGCTTTTCTTTTCAGCACATCACCGCTCACAAACAGACGCCTCTGCTCATCCGTTCAACTCGCGACTCCATAGAGTTCACTTAACCCTTTCTTCCACAATCCCAGATATGAACACCACCATGTGTGCAGCAGAGAAGAGTGGTGGGGAACCTCCAAAGGATGTGTCTGATTGAGTTACAGGCACACAACAGCTCTCATTACGCATCTCTATCCATAATGTGTGGATGAAAAGGCCTGTGAGCTCACAATAAGCATTACTGCACAGAGAGGCACACTGGTGCTGTACTTATGGCATTGTGGGAGAAATTGTTTTGTGGAGCATGGAAAATAAATCCTATCACCTCGAGGAAAAGACTTTTGTTTTCCTTATAATACAGTGTGTCACTCGAGAGGGATCAGGCCAAGACTTTTGGTCAGATTTTGTGGGTCTTTGGGAATTATTTCACACTCAATGAGCAATGGTAATGGCAGTACAATAATTAGTATAGTTTAATAGATGGATAACAAATACCACAACAATTAGTTATACACCATATACATTACTGCCATAATGAGGTGCCAGTTTACTCTCATGGTGATTTATTTAATAACTCACTGCATGAACTGTACATTGTATACAGAATATGTAATATTTCTACTTACCATTTCAAAGCAGATATGTCCAGTCTTGGACTTAATTATCTCCTCTTAAAGTCCAAAGTTTAATCCTCTAAGCCCATGATGAAAGTTAGCAAATTTTGCAACCAAGACTACAATAGATCTCTCCTGTCAGAATGTGGGATTACAGCGACCAAAGTACAATTACTCACTTCAAGCACATGTCAAACTTTATGGACAAGTATGCAAAATACAACTGTCCTGTCTCGCTAAAGCATCATTTCCAGCAGGGCCCATTATCACTGTTTCATGGTGAATCAGGGATGATAATTTAACCGCAATGTCTTGTATCTAAAACATAGATCATGTTGTTCTCTGAACACCTTTCTTTTCTCACCATCTTTGCTTGGATCCTTCTCTGCTCCCTCTGGAGTTAGAGCAGAGAAGCGCTAAAAGCCACTCTGGTGTTGTCGAGATTCATTCCCAACGTGCTACAACTTTATAGCAGCCAACTGGTCTTCTTTAGCTATTTATACTTTGACTTTGTGGAGAAGTATGAATGTGTGTCCATGCAAGAAAACACAATATATAAAACATATACTGTGTACTGTACTGGATACCCACAGAAAAAGAAAAGAACAAGGATAAAATCTAACAAGCCCACCTAAACATATATTCACACTCTCCACAGCTTAAAAACGTCCTTGGTTCAGCTCATGAGGCAGTGTTGCACATTATTATTATGATAAATACTAACATATATTTTCCAATTCTAACTGCTGCAAATTAAGAGTAGCATATTACAGTAAGATAGTTGTTTTTTGGTCCAAGTTTCTGCAGTATTACTGAACAAACCTGCCGATTTTATCACATATTCTGCGCTGAAACGAACTTGCGACGATGAAACAATTTCTGCTCCGCGCTTTGCATTTGTAATATATTTTGCGACTCTTTCAAAGCCCCGAGCAAATGTGGGTGGAAGGCGCTTGATCTTGCCCTGCTCATATTAAATGTGTCAGGTTTGCATCCCCACCTCAGAAACCTATGCTCACACTTCCCCCAGAGCTTATTGGATGTGAATGCGGCCGCGTGCAAGGCTTTTCTTTCAGCGCAGGCCAGGGGATCTGAGTCCTTTTGAACAGTTGGAAACATGGGGCAACTATGACAAGCAGGACAACCCTTGATCACTGTTAATTATCTAAGTGGACGTGAGGCTCCCAAATCACCAGGGCTATGCAGCAAGCCAGATCCATCGGGATGGAGAGAACGCTAGGAACTCTGTGCGGTTACTGGTGTCTATTTACTTTTATCATTTTCACAGTGTGACATATTGCCCTTCAAGTCCCCGTCAATTGCGCAGGAAGCTATTGTGTTGCTCCATGTCTATCTGAAGGTTAGCGGAGATTCTCAGAAGTGTCAAACATAGAAGACCAATAAAGAAGTCCTGCGTAGCACGTCTTTAATGAAGCCGGGGCTATTTAACATGCTACAATGGGGTGTCATTACACTTGAGTTGAAAATGATTGCATCACCTCTTAAGAAATGAGCTGGGGTTATGGAGACATGCTCTGAATTCCTGAGAGATAAAAGAGCAGGATAAGACCTGTGTTAATTTTAAATATGTTTAAAACCATTTGCAAACTTTTAGATCTTATGACTTGAAAAGATAAAACGTCACAAAATGTTAATTTTCCTTGAGTTCTCGGTCCTTTCATATTTGCACATTTCTGTCACAAAAAATTAGGTCACTGTGTGGATAAGGACACAAAACTAAACTTTTCCCATTTAATTTAGATGTGAAAGGGGATCTAGTTGTCTCACCTCGGGTTAGGGTTAGGTGTTGATATTGTGTCTAATATACCATAGTCTTTGAGAATGGCTAATTATGACTCTATAACTAATCTGTGATTTCCATTTCAGGTCAGCAAAGTGATGTGCGTACTGTTCATGACCTGTAAGTGGTTCCCAAAGAGAAGGTTGTGACCCACAAGGCACAGTAAGATGCTATATTAAAAGAGATGTAAAAGGGATGTATGTCGGTGTAATCCCTCATTCGTCCAGGCGTGTTCCATAGTAGAAAAAGCTTCAGTTGTAGTCATCTGGACTCAGTTTGAAAAAATAGACGTTTCGACTCTCATCCAAGAGTCATTGTCAATAACAGAATTTAGGTCGAGAACTCCGATATTAATACTGTTCTGTGGTAAGTCCCGCCCATTGGGAGGAGCCTTCCTGAAGTAGAAAGAGTTGTTTGTTTCAACAGAAACTCCCCCCTTGTATCTACCGAGCTAGCCTATTCAGAATCTTAATGGGCTATTAGAATCCTCTTTGTCTTTGTGAGACACTGGCTCAACCACCCTGAGTACCTGATTAGCATCTGAATGTCCTCTACCTTTCCAGGGGTTCAGTAACCCATTATAAATAACAGGAAGATTAAACCTTAGCCCTCCATTTCTGTTTAAAGAAGGTCTTTCTTTTTTAACAAAAATAGCTTCCTTAACTCCTCTTTCAAACCATCTTTTCTCCCTGCTTAAAACCTTCACCTCACCGTCTTCAAACGAGTGATTAGAGGCTTCAAGATGGAGATGCACGGCACTCTGTGGTCCTGAACTTGTATTTCTTCTGTGCTGATAAAGCCTCTTGTGTAGAGGCTATTTCGTCTCACCTATGTAACGTTCTTTACAACTTTCTTCACTGCATTGGATCGAATAAACTACATTGCTCTGTTTTTGAGTCGGCAACTTGTCCTTTGGGTGAACTAGTTTTTGTCTTAAAGTGTTTCCTGGTTTAAAATAAACAGGGACTTCGTGTTGTCTAAAAATTCTCTGCAGTTTTTCCGAGAGGCCAGACACATAAGGGATAGAAACACCCTTCCTTCTCTGTTCAGTTTCCCTTTTGTCCTGCTTCTTGGTTCTCTTCACTCTGTTGAGGGCCCAAGCGGGGTAACCACAGGCTGAGAGGGCATTACGGACATGTTTTTCCTCTTTCTTCTTGCCCTCTGAGCTGGTGGGCACACCTTGAGCTCTGTGTTGTAAGGTTCTGATCACCCCAAGCTTGTGCTGTAGTGGGTGGTTGGAACCAAAGAGCAGATACTGGTCCGTGTGTGTAGGTTTCCTATATACTTCTATTTGGAGTTTCCCGTCCTCTCCTCTGATCGTGGAACAATCAAGAAAGGCCAAGCGATTCTCCTTAGCGTCTTCTCTTGTAAACCTAATATGTGGGTCCACAGCATTGATGTGATCAGAGAAGGTTTCCAACTCTTGTTTCTTGATTGTTACAAAAGTATCATCGACATAGTGAAGCCACAGTTTTGGGGCTATGCCTGAGAATGAGGACAGTGCCTTCTTCTCAAAGTGCTCCATGTACAGGTTGGCCACTATGGGAGAGACGGGCGAGCCCATGGCACAGCCATGAATCTGTCTGTAAAATTGTGGCCATAGTGGCCAACCTGTACATGGAGCACTTTGAGAAGAAGGCACTGTCCTCATTCTCAGGCATAGCCCCAAAACTGTGGCTCCGCTATGTCGATGATACTTTTGTAACAATCAAGAAACAAGAGCTGGAAACCTTCTCTGATCACATCAATGCTGTGGACCCACATATCAGGTTTACAAGAGAAGACGCTAAGGAGAATCGCTTGGCCTTTCTTGATTGTTCCACGATCAGAGGAGAGGACGGGAAACTCCAAATAGAAGTATATAGGAAACCTACACACACGGACCAGTATCTGCTCTTTGGTTCCAACCACCCACTACAGCACAAGCTGGGGGTGATCAGAACCTTACAACACAGAGCTCAAGGTGTGCCCACCAGCTCAGAGGGCAAGAAGAAAGAGGAAAAACATGTCCGAAATGCCCTCTCAGCCTGTGGTTACCCCGCTTGGGCCCTCAACAGAGTGAAGAGAACCAAGAAGCAGGACAAAAGGGAAACTGAACAGAGAAGGAAGGGTGTTTCTATCCCTTATGTGTCTGGCCTCTCGGAAAAACTGCAGAGAATTTTTAGACAACACGAAGTCCCTGTTTATTTTAAACCAGGAAACACTTTAAGACAAAAACTAGTTCACCCAAAGGACAAGTTGCCGACTCAAAAACAGAGCAATGTAGTTTATTCGATCCAATGCAGTGAAGAAAGTTGTAAAGAACGTTACATAGGTGAGACGAAACAGCCTCTACACAAGAGGCTTTATCAGCACAGAAGAAATACAAGTTCAGGACCACAGAGCGCCGTGCATCTCCACCTTGAAGCCTCTAATCACTCGTTTGAAGACGGTGAGGTGAAGGTTTTAAGCAGGGAGAAAAGATGGTTTGAAAGAGGAGTCAAGGAAGCTATTTTTGTTAAAAAAGAAAGACCTTCTTTAAACAGAAATGGAGGGCTAAGGTTTAATCTTCCTGTTATTTATAATGGGTTACTGAACCCCTGGAAAGGTAGAGGACATTCAGATGCTAATCAGGTACTCAGGGTGGTTGAGCCAGGGTCTCACAAAGACAAAGAGGATTCTAATAGCCCATTAAGATTCTGAATAGGCTAGCTCGGTAGATACAAGGGGGGAGTTTCTGTTGAAACAAACAACTCTTTCTACTTCAGGAAGGCTCCTCCCAATGGGTGGGTCTTACCACAGAACAGTATTAATATCGGAGTTCTCGACCTAAATTCTGTTATTGACAATGACTCTTGGATGAGAGTCGAAACGTCTATTTTTTCAAACTGAGTCCAGATGACTACAACTGAAGCTTTTTCTACTATAAAAGGGATGTAATTGAAATTGAAATTTTCTAATTGAAAGTATTGCAAATGGGTTCACGCATGATGTGCTGTCAAGGCCAGCAATACTGCAACACCTTATTCTTTTCATCAAACTATAATGAAGACCATTAGTAGGACCTATGCACCGATTTCCCCAAAGAAACAGCATCCAACAAAGGATTGTTTGAACCTGCAGTCACAGCACAGATGTTGCAGTTCATGGTCAGTGCCCTTTATAACCCATTACTCGCCTTCAAGGTGCTTGCTGTGCTTTTGTATCTGTCAATACAATGTCTTACATCACATCAGGCTTGTTAAACTAACATTGTTTGCCTAATGGCTGCAGGCAATGCAATATTATAAAACCATATCTGAAGCTCAGATATGACTGCATGTCAACAGCTTTAAATATAAAATGTAATCATAACTTTGGCTTTCTTAAATGTATCAATTTAGTTTAATCATTCACAAAACTGCAGGTATATTTTAGATAAGCTCAAATTAAAACACCATTGCCTCGAAGTTGAAGTGTAAATGTGCATTGGCAGAGGTTGTGAGCTGTACAGTGGCAGCACCTGTGCTTGAAGCTTTAGGTCACAGTTCCACACGTCTTATCAAATAACACTTATGTCACTTAACCTGTTGCACAACGGGAAATACTGATATTCTAAGACATCGGCCCACATATTTTAAATCTTCTAACTCATGACAAAATAATATTCTATCAAACTAAAAAAGAATCTTTGTCAGCTGACATGCATAATTTAAGCATTATATGTTTACTTAACACTTTGATTTGTTGGTCTAAACTGTTTGTGTGCATGAAAAATTGTGCTTTCTGCCTGTCAGTTTAAGATGGGGGAAAAAACACTGAACAAGCTTGAATTTGTTGTCAGTTTCCACAAACAGATACATACATGAATAAGTTGTCAATCTGTCTAACACAGGAAAATCATTTGCTCTTCTGTACGTTTATCACTCTGAAGCAAACAGAGAGCCTTATAAACTCTCATTGGTTAACTTTGTGTTTTGGCTAGTAAAATTAAATCAAATATCAAAGAGGTTTACAAATAATTGGTTAAGTCTATTAAAAAAATATATATGCTTTATTCAAAGGGCTGTACCCAATTATCTTCATTTAATAAAGTAAAATCAGTTTTGCCACAGTACAGGTCAAAATAAGTAGGTATTTGTGGATAAAATGTTGAAAAATCATACTTGGAATACCCATTCCAGTGAAAGTTTATGCACAATTTACACAAATAAACACATTTTTTGACTCTCTAAAGATTAATTCAACAATATAAAGGTGCCCTCGTATTTTTTAATTCGTAAAATACGTTTTTTCCAGTGTTTGCTGGATAATTTCTTAGTGTGATGCCATCAATTATAAACAGGAAGTGAAATTATGAACCTAAAAATGTGCTATTTTGTAATAACATTTTAAAATATTTTGGCAAAATTCTAAGTATATTTATTTGCATTTATACTGCATTTTACTTCAATGAGTCGTCCAACCTGTCCAAGGCACTTTAAGTTTAGCTTTTTAGTTTTATTTTCTGGCCAATACGTTTCAAAGGACAGTGCAGTGTAAAATGGGGGCGAGAGCAGGACATATTTGTCGGAGCCGGGATCTGATCCCACAACACCAAAGACCTCACGTCATGTGTTGCTGCCCAAATCACTTGTTTTAAATTTTCAATGGAAATGGTTTTATTGAAAAAACTGAATAATTCAACCTTAAAGGAGACAAACATTAACCATGATATAATGATTTTCCGTCATCTGTATGTGTTGTATTTTTCTTGATTTAAACATGTTTGAGTAATCATGTACTGTCCTGTATTTGAGACTTGAATGCTCAGAAAATGTTCATCTTCACCTACCACCTATTCCTGCCCACATACCCTGTACTCTGTTGCAATTACTTGAAAGATTGACACTCTCTGCTGTGTCAATGGACCCTTTTCTCCCACAGATATCCCAGACAAATGTGGATTATCCCTCTGTCTAGGTATTTTACTGAGCATAATCTGACTATTGTGTAGATTATGTTGTGCCATGTAAAGACAGAGGGGGGAAAGCGAGTGAGACATAGGCAAAGAGATGCAGAAAGAGTGCAGAAAACAACACTATCAAACGAGGGCTTCAAAGACTATCAACTGTGTCTCGTGGGTAATTTGCGATCCTGCATTCTTTGGACTTCAAAGGGCTGCTGTGCTGGAATACGGCAAGTGGGTGAGTAAAGAGGGGGAGGCGCAGTGATGGTGAAGGCCCCAAATCTGATTTCTCTAATAAATGCTGACACCAGGCCTGTTTGATATTGGATTCAGGGAACAGCCTTTGAAACCCTTCGGACGTCCTTCATTGAGAGGCAGCCATGACGAGAGCCACGCCCTGGGAGCGGCAGAGAGGCCTCACAGGACAAGCTCTGGCTATAAAAATGACCATTAAGGACCTATTGATTGGGAGCGATTCTGTCTACTCTTTGTCTGTCTTGCTGTCTGGGACACTTACAAGCCACACTACACATGAAAAATATTAACGTTGGAAATATTAAAGTGGCTACTAAATCTTTGATACAGGCCTATAGTTGATCAACATGGTAAGTGTGTTTCAGGCATCACACTGAAAGTATAGCATGTAGGAGTCTAAAAAGTGATTGCTTGTTTTTTACATAGTGCCTCAAAGCAGAAGTTAATTGGAGCAAGATCCCAAGAGAAAAGAAAATTCCCATAGAGGACATTTATAATCCAAATAAGTGATGATTTAAATACAACATGAACTAATTAAGGCATAGTTGTGAGTCACAGGGACACAAACAAAAACATCCATACAGGGTCGGTGAAATCCCTTACTCATCCAGGAGTGTTCCATCATAGAAAACGATTCAAGTGTAATCATGTGGACACTGTTTTAAAAATGAAGACGTGGGACCTCGTTTGAAGACGTGCAGGTAAGAGTGCGGTAAAGAAGGGAAAAGAGTGGGTTTGAGAGAAGAGTTAAGGAGGATTTTTGTGGCGTGTACAGGTAGGTAAGGCCTAGAACCTTTTTTATTGCATGCTGTATATGTGTGGTGTGCTTTGTCTGGGTAGTGGGCTGTGTGTGAGCCAGTGGCAGCGCACGAGCCCCATCGTTATGTTCTTGGGTGGAGCATGAGGTAAATTCTCTCCACGCCCCTTTATTCTGATAATGGGGGGTTTAATCGAGGTGCCTAATGATATATTTTTCTATGTGGAGCAGATTGCAACTGCTGCTATAATGTCAATTATTGTATTTTAAAGCAGAACTAAGTCACATTGTCACCTTATTGAACATCTCGGTGATGGTTAAATATATATTTTCATGCCCCGTCTCTGGGTGGAAAACCAATCTTGATACATTTGCCAACATCGACTTGGTGAATTCTATTTAAGTCTTTATTTCATAAGTGCAGGCGCATATAAGTGTGCTGGTTAATGTCTATTCTGCAGAGAAATGTGTGTTTTGATGTGCGTGCATGTATAACAATAGCAGAGATACCTGCCAAACTGCCAGTGCACGATGAATACAAAAAGGAAACTCCAATCATTGGCTGTTGGTGACATCATGACAATGGCAGATGTTTAGTTCTTGCTGCCCAGACAGGACACTTGAGGTTTGCAAATGAGTTGTAATCACTACATGAGTGTTACTGTCCTGAATCAGTGCCAGATGAAAAACAGCTCATCATACTTGTGCCCCTCCTCGTCGTCCTGCCAGAGTCCCTCCCAACTTCTCTGTCTCTCTATCCACTCATTAGAGTGGCTTTGAAACAAAGAGCCATCTGGGCACCACTATACCTGCCCGCTCAGGTGTTTACCCACAGAGAGATGCTTCTCAACATCTGTCTGCAGGATCAAAGACACTTGTGTTTACCCCCTTAACTCCCCCCTCTCTTTGCTTCCTCTTTATCGACTGCTTACAGCTCTGTTTCTGATGCCTAAAAACCCAGTTATTAGAGTGAAAGCAGACTAAATTAAGCTCTCCTCCTCATTTTTGTCTCTCTTCTTCTTTTTGTCACTTCTTAGCACTACACCTCACCCTTCGGGTGCCATGCAGTTTCCCAGACTACTTTGTTTTTACATAAATGTTTTTTCTGTGTAAAAAAAAAAGCTATTGTTAAATATATTTTTACTTCTTTTAGCTTGGAGCTTAAGTTTTAGTTGAATCTTTTTGTCAAGAAGCATAGAAGCATTTTTGTGGGAACTTGAACATATTGTGCTTGAATCAAAACTCATCTAATATTTTGCAGGTCAGAAACAATTTCAATTTCAGAGAAGGAGATGGCTCTTTTAATAAATGTTAAAAATGACAAAGTCTGTGCAAAATATTCAAGCAATATTACTTAAGACAACATAAAACTTTTTAAAAACTGAACAAAACAAATCATGAGGGAATTTTAAATGGACAGATTGTTCTTCTTTCTAAAAAATGTGATTTTCTTCCACTCTGCTTGTGTTGTGATGAAACATATTAAGGCAACTTGGGGAATAACGTTTGGTTGGTTTCTTTTCATGAACCACAATGTACGATAAAACTGATGTTAAATTTATTTATTTTTAAACGTTTCTCTGAGAAAATGTGTTTTTAAGATTCTGTTGCATTATTAATGTATTTGTACCATATTTTAATCATATTTGTATATGCACAGCTTCATCGTTGTTTTTCATTGCAGTTCCATAGTTCCTCCTGCTGTTTCTCCCCTCTGCATAGAACTAATAAAGATTGATTAGTTCTCGGTTTAAGATCAATGGTCGCTATTTTGGTTATGCCAGGATGCATTCTGATCAATGGCAATGCTATTTTTGTGAGTCGAGGGCAGGACGTAGCCTCCACAGACAAAATGACAGTGGGACTTTTCTACTGGTGCATTCAAGGCCGTGGGACAGTGGACTGGTCCAAATGCCCCTCTGACTACCAGTCCCAAAGTCTTACTATTATCAATCCTGAGAAACTGAGAGACAACAATGTCCCTTTTTTATATATTTTTTCATTTTCAGTTATATCTTGCACAACAATGTCAATTACAATTATATTAAAATAGACATGAATCTAATAATAAAGAAAAACACAAACATAAAAACTATAGGAAAAAGTATGATTCAATTTACACATAACATGTAATTAGATTTTGTATTTGTAAAGTTTTCCAGTGATTGGGTATATGACATAAAATTTGAAAGTTTCATACAAAAATGTTTTTTGTCTTAAAGACACAAAGATAAACAAAAATAAATAAAAACGGTAAATTACATACATACATGCATACATACATAAATAAACGAATAAAAATTAACTCAAAATATATACATACATTGAACACGGATTCATTTTCGATGTTACAAAACGTAAATGGGTCACATTTGTAGGCATTGTATAGTTTCCATTAAGCAATTAGTCAGATAAATCAAACGTATAATTAAAAAAATAAACCTAAAATATTTTTTTATTAACAAGATATTTTTGCTATTATTATAAACTCATATTTAATATTTCTCACACTCTTTGGGCAGCACAATTAGATCACTGTCACTTATCACCACATGCCACCCTCCGTTCATCAACCTTTATATTCACCACCATTTCCTTGTCATTCCGTCTCTAACCCTGACACTTGACAATGGCATCAGTGAAGGAATGGGTCAACGCCCGGCCTCTCTGCCATCACGTTCAGCGGGAGACTGGAAACTGGAGCGTAAAACATGGCGGGTGTCGGCAGGTAGTCCGCGGCTGAGCTCACCTGCCACTAAATTCACTCTGACAGGTGGGATAGCAGGCTTGTTGTGGGGCATGGCACCCTGCAGAGAGGTGAGAAACATGTGGGTGCAGCAGCTCTGTCTCTGCGGTAAAGCGGGAGTCTCCACAGAGCAGCCGGTGAACACGTGGACGGATCAGGAAAAGTGCAGTAAGGACAGAGGGCAGCGGTTAATGAAATAAGAAAAAGAGTTATATGTGTATAATGTATAATCAATCACTCTATTAGGTTTGCCATTTTTAATGGGATCTCCATCTTGAAATGAATATTCTGTAAATTTTTGGCTTTTTTGGCTCTTCAGAAGTCAAAAAGTGATTACAGGATTCAGTTGACTTTTTAGGTCAGTAATGGGTCATGGCAGAACTTGTGTTATTCCTTTGCTTGGCAAAAGCACTAATTTCAGTAGATGAGTAGGGAGGAGTAAGTGACTACAAGGCTTTGAGGCATTTACACCTGAACCAAAAGATCTCTCATTAAATAACAGGTCAAGGGAGTAACAGGTCTCTTCATCTGTGCACTTCAAGCAGATTCTCTCCTCTTCTTATTTCAACTATAGTTGAGCCCATGATGCAGAATGACTGACCCTTCCCACTACACGGCGCTAACCATTCACTACTGCTCAGATTCACAAAATGTACTTTTAATATTTTTTTATGAGGCTTCTTATCCCTTCTGTTCAATGTACTGTGTTTTTTTCTTTGTTTACTGCAGACCTTGACTTTAAACAAAGGATATCATACACGAGGTATACTCTGCAATAAATATGATTTGTGACTTTAATTGTTTGCACTGTTAAATCTTTCATGACCTGGGGAAGCACAAGCCTCCTTTTACTAACAAGTTGAGAATTAAGTGCACACTAAAGATAGATCAGACTTGAGGGTCACAGCTAGCATTTGTTAGTCAGCAGGGAACCCGCTATGGTGACAAGGCTCGCAGTACAACAGCTTATACGGCTAGTGCTCTAGACTTTTCACTCATAACAAAGAAGATGACTACTCATCGTACTATCATATTCATTAACCAGGACTAAACCACCACAAAACATATAGTGCCTCATCCATCAACAGATAAACCTAAATTAGTCCTAACCCAATTAAACTTAAAGGCGTAATGGACGATTTTTTGCCGATTTGAGAACTGAAGCGCATTCGCACTCCCCCCGCACAAGAGCATCGCTGCTAGAAGTGCGTTTGTTTATTAGCGCATCGCATCTCTCGTCTCCCGTAGATTTTCGTCTTTTTCTGTCTTAATTTTGTCCCGTACACTGAGGGAACTATATTATGATAGATCCATGCGCTTAGCCACGGGGAAAAGTGCTGCTCTCCTGGGGACGAGCCGACGAGGCTGCAGGTGAGCAGTTCTGTGATTGATATGTGGCAGGACTAATCGGCTGTCCACGCCACGAGGAAACGAGACTCAGATTTGGGCCAAAAAATCGTCCATTACGCCTTTGAGCCAAGACAGAGTGAGGGTCATAAGAAACAAAAGCAAAAAATAATGCGATAAAAATGTTTAAAGTGCGATATATGTTGCTCAATTACCAAAAGATAATGTTGAAACTACTTTTTTTCACAGACACAATAAAGCAAGATAATTCAGTTGAACTATTTTCAAAAAAACAACTGCAGCAACAAATAAAACTTAATTTAAATACTTGATGAATATCTATAGTGAGTCATAGAAGTTGCTTATTTGATCCTTTACAGCTTGAATACGTTCATAATCATAAAAATAACAAAGACTTCCCCATAGAGCGCATAGAACCATGATAAATATTGAGCTTCCACAAGTATGATTTATTGTGAGGCCTAGTATGATTTAATCGTGACAGGCCAAGAGTAGCCTAGATATAAAAAGCTAAATGTTTACTGAATGGGCACAGCAATGTCTTTCCTGTTGTTGGCGTGGCACATTTATCATTACCAGCCCTTTTTATTCCTATTTGTTTCACGTTTAGATGCACAAAGCAAACTACAGCCTGGCGCACGCTCGCACACTCCCTACTCAAAGTTATCTTGAGCTCACCGCGGCAACTCAGCAAATTTGGCGGGCAGGTTTAATTTTCTGGGCCCCCGCCTCAGCTCCAGCCTCATGCATTTTTCATCCGCACTATCCTGTTCCCACCCAGCCATTGCCGTTGCACAATGCTATTGATTGGCGATTAAGGCATCACAGGTTATAAAGAGGTTAATATTTTAAAGCTGTTTGCAGTCCACCGTACATTACTGCAGTAGTTTCAAAGCTTTTTAGCAGTTTCCGCTTACGTCTCATGTGGGGTTATGAATGTTTGATAGAATGCAGACGGTTGCATTTTTTTTTTCTTTTTCTGTGTTTTTTAGCCTTCCCTTTACTCGGTGGCGCTGCTTACTCCAGCTCTGAAGTGGCAGGTTCGATCAGCTGACGGTGCCAAAGGTCGACAGCAAGGCGTGTCAGTCAGCAAAGGAGGAGACTACAGGGTCATTGGCCGGTAACCCCTCATGTGGGATATGTCTGCTTGTTGACCAATTTGCTTATGGTAATTTCAATGGATCTCCCGAGGCCCAGCGATATTGAGGGCTCAGCATTAATTGTGACCAGTGGGCAAAGATTCTGCAGTCTCATCCTGTTAGAGCGACTGATGAGCAGCTTTGCTTATTTTTAGGTGTTAATTCAGAGGAGTGAATCCTAAATAAAAGGCACAGTGTGTGGCACTTTGAGAGCTCGCGTGTTTGAGCTGCCTGCTACTAAGATATTGATGCCACAGAATAGGTCAAAAAAGGAGCAAAGATTTTGATCAGCACGAACAACGATCTTATCTTACTAACATTAGGTTGAGTACGTTCTACAGCAGGGGTGGGCAAACTACGGCCCGCGGGCCACATCCGGCCCGCTGGGCCTTTCAATCCGGCCCGCCAAGCTTGTCCAAGTATCAGGCATCTGTCTGCACTTGTATCCTCAATAAGTATGACGTGAAATGAATTAAATAATATATTCAATAGCCTATATTTGACAGAAAAGTGATATTTTATTTGATATTTACTTTTTTGGATTTTTTTTTTCACACCAATGATCGCGGGCCGGCCCTCCGCTACTTGCCTGGATTCGAATATGGCCCTCGGAGGAAAATAACTGCCCACCCCTGTTCTACAGCCTTGTGGTTTTTAATGTGAATATTTATTTGGGACAAAATGTAAGAGAGGAAAGTCAAGCATGATACCTCTCTGTATTTTTATACACCTTACATCTGGTCACTGCCTTCATCTCCCAGAGTTCAGATGGTTGTGGGGCAAACAAATATTGCTTTTCAAGGAAAAAGAAAGGAAAAAATAGGGTGAATAAATGAGCAAATAATAAAACACTGTTAATCTGAGGTGAGAGAAGTTTAATTTTGTTCTAAATGATGGACGGCCTTTGAACTCCTTTGTTTCAGATACGTCACTGAAATAAATAAATCTGATTGCTTGTTTGAGTTTGGTTCGAGGCGTGACTGAAGGCGCTGTGAAAAATAAATAAAAAATACACAAGACAAAATAAAAGAAGTTATCATTAGTAACCATAGTACATCATTTGCCATTTTATTGGGGATCAAATTGTCTCAAAAGGATCTTTAATGCAATAGCCTACTAGTGTTAGCCCTGCCGTCTTCCCACCTAAATGTCACAAGATCACTAGGGAGGGTTTCTGCAAACTCTCACAAACCAAAGAAGTAAAGCTTTCATTGAGGGACTGCGGTTCTTCTTGCTACTGTGCCCCAAACTAGGAATAACTCTTTGTGGGTGTTCATTTATAAACGCTCTCAAACATAGAGTTTCACTTTGACTTCAAGGTCACGCACAGATAAGAATCTCAGTCTGCATCTTTCCTCCCCTATTTACGTTTGGACTCAAATCCCAGCATTATTAACTGTCAGTCATTTTGACAAGTGACTCATGTAATAAGAGCGGTGCGTTCTATTAGTGCCAGTCAGTTGATGCTGTTTAACGTCCTCCAGTGCAGTGCAGGGGAGAGCTGGATAACATGCTGGAGCAGTTTCCCAATCACTGAGATCACCTGTGACAAACCACACCGGGGACCGATCGATACAGCGCTTTCCCTAGGGCCAAAATAATTTATGTAAGTCTTTGCAGCCAGTGTGCTGTGTGTGGGTGGGACCTCTGCTGAACGCGTCTCCAAACTAACACGTTTGTTGTTGTTGTTGTTGTTGTTGTTGTTTTTACATACTCAATATAAGGCCAAGCTAAATAATATGTCTGTTTGCCGTAACCCCAACCCAGTATAAAACTAGCCGACTGGAAAATAAATATCAGCATTTTGTTATAAAAACGCCAAATTCTTTTATTTTTCAATTATTTCGCCGACTCACCAACCGGTCTTTCCTAAAGCGCTGTGTCAAATATTTTTTTAGCGCTGGTATCCCATCTTTCATCCCATCTTTCATCCCAAAGGACTCATAACGTATTGAGCGACGCAATGCAGAAGAGTACCTACATTGGCTATTACTAGATTCCCCTGTCAGCGCCACTGGTCTACCCACCGCTCATATCGTTCTCTATCATGGTGTGGCTTGATTTGGGATTGAAACACGCCTAGAAGCGTCATCACAACAAACATGGCGGTGCCCGTGTCCCCCGCATGTTCCCTTCGCTACCAAAATAAAGGATAACGGCGTACAAAAGGTCGATTGAAATATCTTAAAATTGGGAGATTTAGTCTCCGGATTGGGTTGATCGAGACGTTTTCCGTCATTGACTGTTAAAGCCTGACCCCTGGCAGTCACTCCGAGTCAAAAAATGGCAAAATTTGGATCTTTTTATTTTGCCTACCTTTACCTACCGACCGACCCACTTGAAAAATGTTGGGTCGGGTTACAGCAAACAGACAATTTATTTGGGGTAGCATATTGTGGAAATTTCAATAAAGGAACCATATCATGCAAAATAGACTTTTCAGATAAACTTCTTACAGGGGTGTTGGTACTTCTTATGGGTGCCTAAAGGGGTGTTTTGATTGATTCCTGCTGTATTTAGCTAGAGAACAGTCTTCATCCTTCCCCTTGGCTGAACGGGCGAACGGGGGCTACTCGCTAACATTATGTGGCACTAACCAACATGACGCGACGCTTCCCTGTTTCAGCCCCTCCTCCAGGAAGCACTCTGTATCTGTAAACACCTGTGTGGTTGTTACCAGCACGGCGTTGTTGGTATGATTCCAGGCCACGACCATTTGCAGAATGTCTACACCCTTTCTCTTCCCCCATTTCACACACTACAGCTCCTCCTCCTCTCTTCCCTCCAGACCTCTGCAACATAGACTCTTCCTCTCTTCAAATCCAGACTCAAAACACCACATAATTACTTATTCTCACACCATCCTCCAGTTCTGCAATGTGTGTTTTATGATTTTGCTTATAATGTTTTCAAAGGTGTCCTGTAAAGAGTCCTTGGGTGTTTAAAACTGTCCTAGTGCAGTATGACCCTTATATGTTGGAGAGAGACGGTTGGCATGAGTGATATTAAGTGATCGTAACTGAGAGAAAGAGATTCTTCAGGGGAGAAATATTTCATCTTCACAGGGATCAAGATGAAATTTTTATCGCTCAGCCCAATTCAAAAGCATCAAAACCATGGAACAGACCATGAGGTAAAGATATGAGTTATAGCATAATATTTTAATTGTAACCTACTAATACTTATATAAAAACACACATACATAAGTCTCATGCTCAATATGCAGTGTGGAAAAACAAAAGAAACAAGGAGGCTTCTCGTGACATTTACCATCTTAGTTATGTGACCCCCAACCTCTTCCTTACTGTCTCATTACAAGCAGTCATTATATTAGTGATGGGCTTATGAATACATTTTTCATTAGCTCAGGGGTTCAACTCCCTGATGTGGAGCCAAATGCACCTGTCTGCGAGGTATACCAGTCCAAAAGGGCAACAAAGAGATTGTACCAGTAAGAGCATCTGTTATATGTTTCTGATGTTTCTGATGCGAAGCAAACACAGCTTAATACATATTTATGTGAGATGAGAAGGTAGTTAATAGAGCGTTGTTTGTCTAGCGCTAATTGAACACCCTTAACCATTTCAATAGTTGTGTCATTACAGGAGGCGGCCTTGAAGAGTGTGTATTTTTCTGTTCTCACTTAACGAGCTTAGTTTACTCTCCGCAAATAAAATAAATGAGCAACCGTGTTTTTTTTATGCAACAAACATTTTCAAAAGCTACAAGTTTGGACCCCTGCACGGACACAAACTTATTGTGATTTCCAGCTGTTCACTGCCTTCATTAATCCGTGGTAAACTGACATTTATTTTTATTCCTCATATTTGTCCGCAGCATTTCTCTGACTTTGGCTTTGTTTCATTTCTCTGGGCCGCTCGCTCTCTCCACCGCCTTCCCACCGCCTCCTGCTGTGGTTGCCGCCAAACACCGCCCGCACACCACAGCTACCCCCATGCCCGCGAGAGTTTGTCCCTCATTATCAGGCCTCGCTGCACCCCGACCAACCTTCCCTACCCAGCATGGTGTCATAGCTCCAGTGCACCAGTGTCTCATTATCTCTGCAGACACCAGAGAGGTAGGGCATTACGGGACATCAGACACTCCTCCTCCGTCAGACGCCCAGGAGCCTCTGACAGAGCTGACAGGTGATTAAAACGGGCCAAGGGGTTTATCTGCTCTTATCGCTGCGGTTATGGGACATTATAACTTAGTATGCAGTCATTGGAGCGATACTAAACCATCAGGTGGCAAAAATGGGTACAAATAATGGTTACCACTTCTACAACTTATTTTGTTTTCAGTCTGCTGTTTTTTTGTCTCATCGCAAGTCAACTCTTCAGTAACAAGTTATGTTTATTTAAATTTTACATTTTGGATTGACTGGCCAATTGCCCAATATTGTGTCACTACATTGATAAAAGGTTTTGCAAGGGAGTATATTTATAAGAACCATCCATCCATCCATCCATCTTCTGCCGCTTTATCCGGGGCCGGGTCGCGGGGGCAGCAGTCTGAGCAGGGACTCCCAGACTTCCTTCTCCCCAGACACTTCCTCTAACTCCTCCGGGGGGATCCCGAGGCATTCCCAGGCCAGCCGAGAGACATAGTCTCTCCAGCGTGTTCTGGGTCTTCCCCGGGGCCTCTTCCCCTCTTCCCGAGGGAGGCGCCCAGGAGGCATCCGGAACAGATGCCCGAGCCACCTCAGCTGGCTCCTCTCGACGTGGAGGAGCAGCGGCTCTACTCCGAGCTCCCCCCGTGTGGCCGAGCTCCTCACCTTATCTCTAAGGGAGCGCCCAGCCACACGGCGGAGGAAACTCATTTCGACCGCTTGTATCCGCGATCTTGTTCTTTCGGTCACTACCCAAAGCTCATGACCATAGGTGAGGGTAGGAACGTAGACCGACCGGTAAATAGAGAGCTTTGCCTTTCGGCTCAGCTCCCTCTTCACCACAACAGTCCGATGCAGCGACTGCATCACTGCAGCCGCTGCACAGATCCGCCTGTCGATCTCACGCTCCATCCTTCCCTCACTCGTGAACAAGACCCCGAGATACTTGAACTCCTCCACTTGGGGCAAGGACACCCCACCCACCTGGAGAGGGCAAGCCACCTTTTTCCGGTCGAGAACCATGGCCTCGGATTTGGAGGTGCTGATTCTCATCCCCGCCGCTTCACACTCGGCTGCAAACCGTCCCAGTGCACGTTGCAGGTCCGGGTTTGATGGAGCCATCAGGACAACATCGTCTGCAAACAGCAGAGATGAGGTCCTGTGGTCCCCAAACCGGACACCCTCCGACCCCTGACTGCGCCTAGAAATTCTGTCCATAAAAATTATGAACAGAACCGGTGACAAAGGGCAGCCCTGGCGGAGTCCAACATGCACTGGGAACAGGTTTGACTTACTGCCGGCAATGCGAACACAGCTCCTGCTCCGGTCATACAGGGACCGGACAGCCCTGAGCAAAGGGCCCCGGACCCCGTACTCCCGGAGCACCACCCAAAGGACACCCCAAGGGACACGGTCGAAAGCCTTCTCCAGATCCACAAAGCACATGTGGACTGGTTGGGCAAACTCCCATGAACCCTCGAGCACCCGATGGAGGGTATAGAGCTGGTCCAGTGTTCCACGACTGGGACGAAAACCACTCTGCTCCTCCTGAATCCGAGGTTCGACTATCGGTCGGATTCTCCTCTCCAGTACCTTGGAATAGACCTTACCTGGGAGGCTGAGGAGTGTGATCCCTCTGTAGTTGGAACACACCCTCTGGTCCCCCTTCTTGAACAGAGGGAACACCACCCCGGTCTGCCAGTCCAGAGGCACGGTCCCCGAACGCCACGCGATGTTGCAGAGACGTGTCAACCAAGACAGTCCTACAACATCCAGATACTTTAGGTACTCAGGGCGGATCTCATCCACCCCCGGAGCCCTGCCACCGAGGAGTTTGCGAACAACCTCAGTGACTTCAGCTTGGGTGATGGATGAGCCAGCCTCCGAGTCCCCGGTCTCTACTTCCTCTTCGGAAGACGTGACTGAGGGATTAAGGAGATCCTCAAAGTATTCCTTCCACCGTCCAACGACATCCCCAGTTGAGGTCAGCAGGCCTCCACCCGCACCGTAAACGGTGTTGGTGAGACACTGCTTCCCCCTCCTGAGGCGCCGGACGGTTTGCCAGAATTTCTTTGGTGCCGACCGATAGTCCTCCTCCATGGCCTCCCCGAACTCCTCCCAGGCCCGGGTTTTTGCCTCTGCGACAGCACGAGCCGCGGCTCGCTTGGCCTGCCGATACCCGTCGATGACCTCCGGAGACCTACAAGCCAGAGTGGCCTGATAGGCCTCCTTCTTCAGTCTGACGGCATCCCTTACTTCCGGTGTCCACCACCGGGTTCGGGGGTTGCCACCACGACAGGCACCGGAGACCTTGCGACCACAGCTCCGAGCAGCCGCATCAACAATGGAGGCGGTGAACATGGTCCACTCGGACTCAATGTCCCCAGCCTCCCCCGGGACATAGGAGAAGCTCTCCCGGAGGTGCGAGTTGAATACCCTACTGACAGAGGGCTCCACTAGACGTTCCCAACAGACCCTCACAATGCGCTTGGGTCTGCCAAGTCTGTCCGGCTTCCTCCTCCGCCAGCAGATCCAACTCACCACCAGGTGGTGATCGGTTGACAACTCTGCCCCTCTCTTCACCCGAGTGTCCAAGACACGCGGCCGGAGGTCTGATGACACGACAACAAAGTCGATCATTGACCTCCGGCCTAGGGTGTCCTGGTGCCATGTGCACTGATGGACACCCTTGTGCTTGAACATGGTGTTCGTTATGGACAATCCGTGGCTAGCACAGAAGTCCAATAACTGAACACCGCTCGGGTTCAGATCGGGGAAGCCGTTCTTCCCGATCACCCCTCTCCAGGTGTCACTGTCATTGCCCACGTGGGCGTTGAAGTCCCCCAGTAGAACAACGGAGTCCTCGGTCGGTGCACTGTCCAGTACCCCTCCCAAGGACTCCAAGAAGGCCGGGTACTCTGCACTGCTGTTCGGCCCGTAGGCCGCCACAACAGTGAGAGACCTGTCCCCCACCCGAAGGCGGAGGGACGCGACCCTCTCGTTCACCGGGGTAAACTCCAACACGTGGCGGCTGAGCTGAGGGGCTATCAGCAAGCCCACACCAGCCCGCCGCCTCTCCCCGCGGGCAACACCAGAGAAGTGGAGCGTCCAGCCCCTCTCGAGGAGATGGGTTCCAGAGCCCAAACTGTGCGTGGAGGTGAGGCCGACTATATCTAGTCGGTATCGCTCAACCTCCCGCACAAGCTCAGGCTCTTTCCCCCCAGCGAGGTGACATTCCATGTCCCCAGAGTTAGTCTCTGTGTCTGGAGATCTGGTCGCCGAGGCCCCTGCCGTCGACTGCCGCCCAGATCTCTCTGCACCGGCCCCTTATGGATCCTCCTGCGGGTGGTGGGCCCACGGGAGGGCGGCCCCACGTCGCTCTTTCGGGCTGTGCCCGGCCGGGCCCCGTGGGATAAGACCCGGCCACCAGGCGCTCGCCATGGAGCACCCATCCCAGGCCTGGCTCCAGGATGGGGCCCCGGTGACACCGATCCGGGCGACGTAAACTGCCTTGTTCGTGTTGTCATCATAGGGGGCTTCTGAACCATATAAGAACCATAATGTTTCCAAAAGCTGTGGTGGAACGATAGTGGAAAGATAAAATATTATTGAGAGGTCAGCTGGGTAAAGTGTGCGCTGCTAATGCAGATTGAACCAACCTTTGGACGAGTGGGAGAACTTCTCTACCTACTTAACCACTGTCACACAGCATGGACTCGTTTGCCTCGCATCCTTCATCCAGATTTTGAATACATTTTGGCTCTCCTGTCTTTGACTCATCTCCTCCAATTCCTCCTTCTGTCTCTCTTTCGCCAAGCTCCAAAAAGCAACATATAACGTAAGTGTAACTGTTGAGACATGTTTTTCTGCTTCAGGATGGGGGTGTCATGGAGGAGGAGAAGGGGGGCTGTCTGTCCTCAGAGACAGATGGCGCAGGGAGCTGGTCCATGACGAGCTGGTGCTGGCCGGGCTCCATGTGCTGTAGTGGGTAACTTGGGCCCAGGGTGGCATGTGGGCGGCTCTCTGCTCCTCAGCGCCACAGTATTCCTCAGGCACAGGAGTCAACTTCCCCCGCCCATCTGTTCCTCTCCATTGCAGCTATGGCAAACGCTTCTGTGTGCGCAAAAAAGACCCACACACTCTCGCCCGCATATATACACTCACATACGTCAGACGTTACCCTGTGATTTGGATACTGATACAGCCTCACCCTGAATCTTACAGGTTTAACTAGATTATTTAGATTACGCTTTTGCTTTGGTTAAAAAACACAGCACGTTTTTCCTTCATGTGTTTTTATTGGGCACAGTTTGAATCCACACAGTCCTATCAGGGGCCCCGGCCCATATGACAAAGGGATTTACTTGCTTCACTGTCAAAACATAGACATAGGAGTAATTTTAAAAAAAAAAACATATATATATAAATAGTTTTAGCTAACTGTAAAATTAAAATCCTGTGTGACCTTTCAATGTGACAATGAACTGCTCATATCCAAACAAAGCCCAAAGCCCATTCAACCAGTTGTACCCTGCCGGTCTTTGAAAAGGGGAATAAGCTCATTCATTGTGGAAGGAATGTAATAATTGCAGTAATGAACATTGTGTTTTCCACTATGCCAGGTTGTTACACTGTAAAACAGTTATGCCCCTCTTACCACTGCCACCCTAAATCACCCTGTGTCCTTAAGAAAATACAACTTATATCACCTTTTATAATTATATCATACCATGAGTATTTACACATCACATTCTACTTAAATATTGCTTGGGGCAAATGATTTCCTTTTTGTTGCACTGAAACAACATTTTCATCTCCATAGTTTGTTCTTTAACCATTGAATTTCAACAGTGTGGAGAATGTGCCCTGCATTTAGTGACCGAATGAACCATTTGGTATTTTCTGAACAGATTAGTTTCCCAAATTTATAAAATGTATTTATGCAAGGACGACCACATTGAGATAGTTGATAAACAAGTGGGTTAGTGCATTCTGTGTGCTCACATTAAAGTTATAAGGAATCTTGAATCTCTTGTAAAGGCCAGAACATAGCAGGAAGAGTCACATAGAAGTGTTAAGGATTCAAACGGTGAAACCTGATTCCATAAGCCACAAACAAGCTGGATACTGTCATGTGTGTCTGTGACTTATGCATATCGCCAAAGCCGTTTTTTTCCATTTCTCAAATCATAAATGTTTTCTTAATTAGCTTGAGCTAACACACATGCAAGGCTCTGAGCGATAATGACACTGAAAGGTGACATCAGAGCCACAAGACAGCTGATGACTCAAGGTCAGATGGAGGCACATATTTTTCATTTTGCAAATTAGGTCAGTGTTTGGTGGGGAAATGTTCAAACTGAAGTTCAGAACATAAGGGTACGCACTTGAGTAACATTCAGCAATATTGTAGGTGATGAGTAATAAGGGTGAGTCAATTGTCTTCATACGGCTCTTCCTGTTCAGCTGTGCATTATGGCGAGCAGAAGGTAAATGCTGCAAACAGGTTGTCAGACATTTGTTTTGTCATTGAGAAAATAGAAGACAGAAACCAGAACTGCATTTTAAAATCCATTCATCGTGGAGGAGATGGAGCCCATTTCAGATTTGCTCTATTCTGTTAAAAAATGGAATTTTGGTTATGGTCCATTTTTTTGTTTTTTACAAAAAGTAATCATAATTGTCAACAATAATTGTGTGTTCTAGATGTTCTCAAGGGTAGGATTATCCAATTATAGATTTAAAGTAAAACACAGAAACTCAGAAAACATCTTGTTCTTTCCGAGATCTGACCTCCGAGAACATAATTCATGGGATTCCATCATCAGACATGTTCCTGTTTTGAAGAACTTTTTTCAAAAGTAATTTTAAACCACACTGACACCAGAACCTTTATTAATGGCCACGCAAACGGTTTGGAGGAATGTGCAATGGACATGCAAGGGCTACAGTGGACATTCTAGTCACTTCAAAAGGCTTTCAGAATATATGGAAATGCTATATCACTGTTTGTGTGCCTGTTCTTACAAAGTAAGTACTAACTATGCGTTATTTATTCAATTTTTTCCACAAACCATTCAACACACTTATGGTATTTTAATGGGCAACGGTTTTGACATGCTATAAAAAGACTCTTAGCCAGCTGCCTGACTGCCAGTTAGAGAAACACTAGAGCTTAAATATTAATGTGGTAATGTGGTGTTGGAATGCTTACTGCGTGGTGCGCTCCAGAGCTGCTGTTTGTCACTAATCAGAAAGGCAACAAAGAAAGATATACAGGTCATAAACTAATATCATATTTAGATAAAATTGTGTTTATGTGTGTCAAATAGTAAATACAGTCTATACATTTACAGGTAGAAAATGCATCATAACAAACAGTCAAAGCTGTTCCAAAACTCTTCTTGCTCTGTGAGTCTTCCAAGCAACAGATGGCAGCTAGAGAAATCAGCAACACATTTATTTTCTGTTCCCTTTAATTTGAACAAAATGTGTCATAATTGGACAACTACCCAAACACATACACATTTAGCATTCATTGATTCTGCTCCAGAAGATATTTTAATCCTGTTTTATCCAATAGACTCAGTACTCTTACCCCCGGGAGTTAATGGTTCTTATGCTGGTAGTATGTGTTTAACTGCATGTAAATATGCAAAATAAATGACTGCACGGTAACTGCATATACACACTTGCACGCGCACACACACACACACACACACACACACGCACACACACGCGCGTGCACACACACACACACACACACACACATACACGCATGCGCAGTTTTGAGTCATATACAAGATCTGCTCTGTATTCTGCTGCTTTTAAAAAAATACATAAGAAACTTTCTTTTCAACTGTTTTCAACCAATTTATTTTTCATGTTTGAGTAACCCTGCATAGACCATGTGGCATTTGAGGCTTGAGTGCTTCATGAAGGAAATGTGTGTTGTTGTAATCCTTCATGCAAATAGATGCATAAGGTTGCAAAACACCATTTTGTCATTACGGTAAATTTCAAAATCCTGCAGTTTTGATCAAGAAGTCAATGGTCAAAAGCCATTTTAGATCAATATTTTGGATTACAACGAACAAAATGTAGAGCTACGTAAATTAGATTAGCCTTTATTGTCCCTGTAGGGAATGTGTCCTCTGCATTTGACCCATCATTCAATGCTGCTTGGACAAACTGTCAAGAGCAGTGGTTGCTGCCATGCGGCGCCTGGACTCATGGGCAGGACCAACCTTCAGGACTAATGTTGCATGATTGTTTTGGGTTGATGGGGTAAAACTGGAGTGCCTGAAGGAAACCCACCCAGACACAGGAAGACACCTTCAAACTCTGCACATAAAGCCGACCTGGGATTCGAACCTGCAACCTCCTTGTTGTGAGACTTAATGGAGCACAAATGCATAAACAGAGGTTCTGGTCTCTTGTGAAGACACCAGCAGTAAATGTGTATAATGTCTTGCTTTTATACCTGATATAGAGGATAGAACATTTCGAGATGAACCTGAGCATCTGCAGGTACAAGTTTGTGTGCAGAGGTGACGCAAGCTAACATCTGCTGATTGGATAAGAAATGCTAATGAGGCCTTTGGCACAGAGGGCTCACAGGCTGATGGGAACAGAGTGAAAGAGGGTTGGGGTGGGTTTCAGGGCATATGTAGCAAGAACGGGGATGTGGGGGTCAATGATGGGAAATCTATTGATTGCAGGGTTCCTGACAAGTGTTCAGTGATTTCCTGTCCCCGACTGTAATATTGTGCCTGTTAATCTATTTGAACCATAACACTACTTATGGCTGTGTGTCACTTTAGAAATGGTGGAATGAGAGGAAGGTCAATGCAAACAGGATGCTAATGAGTTTGCACTAATCAATGTGTGCTTGATCAGCGATTCACTTGTGAGTGTCCGTTGAAAAGCTGAGGTGCAAGTGCACAGGGAGCAGGCAGGAGTGTTGAGGGGAGTTCATGAGAAAGTACAGCCCTGCTTCAAATTCACTGCTCTTGTGCAGCTCTGGGGCCTTTCAAAGCCCAGTTTTAATTTATATGTGGCCGTCTGCTCTACTCGTCAATGAACAATTCCTGCTATCATTGACTCAATGTTACATACTCTTTCATTTTGCAGTTAATTTTGGGGAGAGAGCGACAAGGAATTGACACCGTGTGACTGGCCCCTACTTTTAGAAGGATTGCTTTCCTCTTCACCCACCCTTTTAGTCTCATCAGTTACTGTGCATTTGATATGCACTACACGCTAAGGTCACTTTTTATATAAAAATAATTTTATTTAATCCTAACCTTTTTCTTTTGAGCTAATAAATGAGCTATAGATATGTACTGATGATAACATTATTTACCAACCTTATTACTTCCTCAATCCAAGTTTTGTTCTTATTTTTCATCATTTTGTTTTCAGTTACACATTAATCCTGTTCCTTGCACTCTCAGAAAAAAGCCCATAACTCAATCAGTCTCACATCACCAGCAAAAATGGCGAACTCTAAAAAATGACTCCATACACCGAGGTGACAGCCCCAGTGACGAAAGGAGAGGAATTAATCTTTCCAAAAGGAGCAGAATAACAAGGAGCGCAAAGGCAAACTGAAAACTGTGGTGGAAGCCATGGTCACAGAAAACTGTTGGTGTATTTCCAGGCAGCACATGCGCTTACAAATGATACACAAATCCACACAATATAGAAGCGAGTGGGAGCAGGGATCAAATCGTATTACAGTCTCATCAGTATTGCCCTGGGCTGTAGCGGACGCACAGTTTTAGGAGACTTTGTGAAGTCTGGTCAACATGTTCTGACTACAACACTCTTCAGGAGAAAAAGACCAAAGAACTTCAAGATATTAAATTAAATGAGGTGTGTGGGGTTTCTGTCATCAACTTGACTTATGCTAAATGCAACTGGCGCCGCAAGGGAACGTCCTCTCTTCGTTCTTCTTCACCCTCTACACCAGGGGTGGGCAATTATTTTCCTCCGAGGGCCATATTCGAATCCAGGCAAGTAGCGGAGGGCCGGCCCGCGATCATTGGTGTGAAAAAAAAAAATCCCAAAAATTAAATATAAAATAAAACATCACTTTTCTGTCAAATATAGGCTATTGGACCTATTATTTAATTCATTTCACATCATATTTATTATCATTTATTTATTTATTATCATATTCACATTATATTATTATTAAGTGCAGACAGATGCCTGAGGGCAAAAAATAAATAAATAAATATATATATATATATATATATATATATATATATATATATATATATATATATATATATTCATTTATTTTTTTATTTATTTAACATTACTTGGCATGTTTGGCGGGCCGGATTATAAAGACAAACGGGCCACATGTGGCCCGAGGGCCGTAGATTGCCCACCCCTGCTCTACACCACTGACTTAAACTACTGTACTGAATCCTGTCACCTTCAGAAGTGCTCTGGCTCTACAGTGCATCACCGGTAGTGATGAGTGATGTTCCTATGATGCCTCGTTAATCCACGAATCATACACAAATTATTTTTGGCTTCCCATACACCATTGAAAGTTTGATTGCTCCATAAACAACCTGTAACCTCATACAGCTCACTTTCACGTCCTACTGCAGGTGTGCAGTAGGACCAAAGGGATGAATGACATGTTGGAGAACTACTCGGCTGTCCACATCACGAGGAAATGAGACTCAGATTTAGTGCTAAAAATTCTCTATTATTCCTTTAAAGTCCCAAATGATTTGCTATTAGCTGCTGACAATGGACTGGTCTCAATCCTGGAAACATCCCCAAAACGTCCCCATCCCCTTTTGGGTGAAAACAAACAGTGTTAACAGATAGGCGGGAGATACAAATTGTTAAACTGTTATCGTTTTGCTCCAAAATACAACAAAATATTGATACTGGCGAAACAGTAGCCTTGAACGTAGAAGTTGGTGAATATTTAAATGCTAGCCTGAGTGTCAAACAAATGACTTGGAGATTGAATCAGATAATTGTAGATGTTGTAGATAGGATATGACTCCTGTGTGGAGTCATTTTGCCAAAAGGATTCTGGTAAGCTAAACTGACATCTCTCGACCCCTATTTCTCGCAGTTTTTTTCTTATAACAATCCCATCAGGATTGAATTAAAATATTCACCAACTTATGTGTCCATGGCTATGACACCAGTATCAATATTTTGCTGTATTTTGGAGCAAAACAACAACAGTTAACAATTTGTATCTTGCCTATTTGTTAACACTGTTTGTTTTCACCCAAAAGGGGGTGTAGCCGTAGCGCTAGCCCAAAAGTACCCATATGGCAGGCTGGAGACATCTATTCAGACCAAAACTTCTCACCAGAAGAACAGTTTCTTTTTGTCTGTCATTTGGACACTTTACGACACCTGTCACTATAATAACTCACTTTATCTATTTGCAATACCAGTTTCTGTCTGTGCTGTACATTTTGTATTTTATTTAGTCAAAGTACTTTTATTTTAGATCATTCGACACCTTGTTTTACGTTTTATTTCATCCTTGTTTATATTTTACTATTATTTACTAATATTCATTGTTTCATTTTGCACTATATTGCTGGAGCAAGTTCTTATTACCATAAAACTGATTCTGATTCTGAAGATTCTGATTCAAGCTGGACTCAGAGGCAGATGTTGTCCAAAATGATGACTATTCAGGACTTTCCCTGCCCGCTCCACCATGTGCTGGTCAGTTGCAAGATGAAGTATCTAAACTGTACATTCTGTTCTCCTCCATCCCACTCGGTTTGTTTAAACTCTTATACAAGGTGTTAGGAGTACTGAGGCCTGTTGTAATTTATTGCTAGGAGTACACCAGGCGAAGCTATAGGCCGAAAAAGGAGATATAGGTTTGAACATCGGCATACACACGCATGACTTCATTTCTGTAACTTTCCCCTGGTGCTACCCAAATAAGGATACCTTTACATCTTGTTCTCTCATTGGCTAATCCGTTGGTACATGGATAGGGTCATACTTGTCAGATATTGTTTATCGGTCTTTGTGCATCTTCAGTATATAAGGGAGGTGCGCCCAGAGAGGGGGGTCCCTGATCATCGGAGACCCGGGCGCTGTTTTCTGCTGCCCTGTATTTGACACTGCTTTCTCTGTAAATAAACTACCTTGAAAAGTTTGCAGAGCTTTGTCAACGTGAATCCTTTGTCCACACCCTACGCCCCAAACGAGCATTGATCCAGCCACCACAAAGAGCTTGTTCAGTATATTTTGAGATTAAGGTAAAATATAAATATATTCAGTTTTTACCAGGGGTTGGGCTGATAAGACAGACATTTTATTTCATTTTAATTAAACTTTGTAATTTATATTTTTATGCTGGTCGGCAAGCGTACACAGTTTTCTGTTGTTGTTGTTTAGCAATAGCAAAACCTACCTGGAAAACTGAGGAGCTACACAAACATCTTTATGGAGACAATGAGGTAGAAATGTTAAATATTGCACCTCATGCCCCTTTCATTTGAGCAAACATACAGAATTTCTTATTTTGTACTTTCCTTTGACCACTCAATTTTCCCTTCCTCTATGACCAGTGTGTACCAGCAAAGTGCTATTGATTTGCTGTTACACAGAAGACATTAACATGCCGAACAGTTTCCCCACACCAAAGTTTTTAAACACATGTTGATCTTTTGGCTTGCAGTGTAGATTATTTAATAAGGCTATAGATCTCAACAACACTTTCCTTCTATCTATCTGCATGGGTCTACTTGGCTAAATGAGCGATGGCTCTCGTTAGCAAGTGAGCAGTGCTGTCATTATCTGTCTCCAAATACACCCACTAGCCCTAATGATGCAAAAACATGCCTGGATATGCCAGAGAGTCAGGGAAACATTTGAAGAGAAGTGCAGTCTGCAGGTGGAGCTAGAGTTTCCCTAAACTGTAGAGCAATCCTTTTTGTAGGATGGTGGTAAAATGTGTGTGCAACGCAGAATCTGTCCGTCAAGCAGGCAAGATGTCCTGCTGCCTCTGTAGCTTTGGAAAGGCTATTGCTATCATTAAGCAGTGAGACGCATGCGAGAAATGACCGGATCCCTAAATTTTCCATCAGGCATAAAAAGGGTAAATTTGTGCTTTGACTCTGAAGCTAACATTGATGTATGTGTCTGTGTTATTAGAGATTATTGCTCAGATAGAATCCTATCTGCTCTTTGTTACTTACTTTCTGGGCATTTATGAAAGTTTCTATCTTGTAAGAGGTCGTTAAGCGAATAGCAAATACATGCCTGTCACCAGTTAAAGGGGAGTGTGAGCAAAAGCCGAGCTGAATTTGAACGAAGGGAAGACATTAAATATTCTTTTTGATTGCATATCCAGCTGCATCGACGCACATAGGGATTTTGCTTTTAACTCAATGTGCTGTACATAAGCATTTTGCAGTTTAACAAATATTTTTTCCCCTGGCAATGTCTCAGCCCACCGGTGGTTTAGTACTTAATCCTTCCCAACAAATCCAGCCACCACATTCACCCAAGGGTGGGCGGTGTGCTGACATCTCTACAAAGAGAATTATTAAACTATCTGTTTACAGTATAAAATGCATTTTGTACAACAAACAAATGTCGGCTATCATTTCCAGCAAGGCTCCTGTGACTATAACTTAGCCCATAATGATGAAAGTGACCTTGTGCTGAAGAGTTGGTGGGCAGGTTTTACTAATGTTGTGTAGATTCTTAAGGGAATACTAATGTTAGCTGAGGCAACATCTTGGGTCTGCTCCTCGTGGCTTTTCTTACCCCAGGTCTCTCCCAGAATGAAGGTTCTATTTGAAAAGGCCTGTCTTCTTCTCTCTGCCTCTGAAAGCTCATTAGGAGCACAGATCAAAGATTGGGGCAGCAGTTCTCTGAACTGGACACCGTAGGCTATTTCCATATACTTTGGCCTCACTTAAGGTAATCTGCTTCTAGATTCACCACATCCATAGCATTTATGAACACACAACCTTCAAAATAAGTTATGGTGTTTAGTCCACATTTTAAGAAATAAAATATTTTTTCACTCAGTTTTAGGACCTCTTGAAGAAATGAAGAACATGTTGCTCTAAGTTAAACAAATCATTATGGTGCTCTGGATCAGTAAGTTCCCCGGAACACAATGTATTTGTGCAGGAATTATTTTCCTTTCTATCTAGAATTATATAATACCATTTTAATATAAGGA
Organism: Eucyclogobius newberryi; assembly: GCF_026437365.1. Taxonomy (NCBI): domain Eukaryota; kingdom Metazoa; phylum Chordata; class Actinopteri; order Gobiiformes; family Gobiidae; genus Eucyclogobius; species Eucyclogobius newberryi. The sequence goes on from NW_027315834.1 coordinate 23,571,462, forward strand.
TGTCTCAATGTCAGATTTTTGTGTTGTGATTATTGTGATTAAAAAAAAAACATCACAATTGAACGATTATTCACGATTATTACTGAGACTGTGTGAAATCTTGTTTATCACATTACTATTTCACACATTTGTGACCAGCTTTATAAAACTGATCTGTCTGATTGACAAAATAAAATAAATGTGACAAAAATAGCCAAATAAAAAAGTACTTTATATGTATATGTGTTGTATATTTATATGTATATATTGTGACCTAAACAATCCCGATTATCAATTAACCGATAATCATGATATCCCTACTCATTGCTTAAGTCCTCAGATTGGCATTCAAACACAAGCACGAGAGACAATTCTGATGGACTCTCAGAATGGTGTGAGACTGACAACCCTGCACTGTGGCCTCTCCACATGTTCTGCATTATACATGGCCCACGTTTACACCTTTACTCTCACACATGTACTCACGTCTGTGTCGAAACATATCCAGACTGTGCACTCAAGCAGTTTTGCACTCGCAAGCTGTCCAAACATTTCGTGCTTTTGAAAGATCATCCCAGGCTTCTCGGCATTGCTTGGCACCTGGCTTTTCTTCTAAAGCATTTCTCGGCAATCTGGTCTTCATAGAGTCAGTTGGAGACATAAGTTGAGCAGTGCATGAGCCGTGGTAAGCCCCTGTCTCTTGCGTACTGGAGACATATTTCAATAGCATTCTTTTCCCAATTACCCTTTTACTCGACTCGGATCAATCAAAATCCAGATGTTGCTTGGTTGGCTTGCACCAGATTGCTACAAACCGGTTTATTCCTTCATATGAGTAGTAAAGGCCTGAACAGACTCTAGCCGGTGTTAGAAATGCTTTCAACTACATAGACCACTCCTTATGTGGCCACTTTAGATTCACAACAAAAATTAAAAACGAGAAAGCACGAAAGAAAAAGTGATATAATAGTGCTCAAGAAAAAAGGTAGGTGAAAGAAGCTAATGAGCCATACCTGAATGAAGAAAATGTACAAACAACATCATCAAATATGCCAATTATTTATACCATCTCACTGTAGTAGTAGTAGTAGCTTGTCTAGTTCATAATTTAACTCCTTTGCTTGACAAACAACATCCTCTTAGTGGTTCTTACATGTGGTCAATTACACCCTCCTTAGATTATATAATTTCTTGCAATACAAAACAAAACAATGGGTTATTTAATAATAAGGCATTAGGTTGGTGGTTGGTCAGTCAAATAACCTTGTTTTGGTCATTTAAATATTGGAATAGTTCTAGTTTTACATGTCTTTCCCCAAAATTAATATTCCAACAGAGCCTTGTCACTGTCATACTTAATTTAGTAAACAGTTGGCTGAAACAGATCTTGTGCCACAACATGTAACAGTCAAGCTGGGTCAAAGGTCAGAAGGCTGCTTAAAAGGATTATAATTAAATATAATTATAATTATGAATAAATATTCATGTGCAATTACTGTCGTGATCACATGCAATGGTATTTATTTATTTAATCTTTATTATTTTTCCCCTCCATCCCTTGTTGGGAAATGGGAGGTTTTGTCTATAGGAGTTTTTGTTTATAAGAGATCTTCTATTGAGAGTGTTTTTTAAACTTTCTATAAGTTATCTGTTCTTTTCCTCTGTATCTACCTCTGTATCTACCTGCGTTGTAACAATGAAATTTCCCCATGTGGGACAATAAAGGATTATCTTATCTTATCTTATAAAATAACTGACACATTGCCCACACGAGTACTGCAGATAATTAGGTTTTTCAACTAAGGGCTAGTTTTTATGTAGGCTGTATGTTTGTAGACAATTAGGTTGTGAACATTGAAGTAGACCTTCAGTTTGCAGTAACCTTTTTCATCAAATGCTTCATCAAAGTCTTTTCAACAAATGCAAAACGAAGCAAATATGTGTTCCTTTTCCATTCAAATAAAAAGAGTTTTGTGTGTATCAAATCTGTCTCATTAAAGCAACAAACTAAATTAAATTAACTTTGATGAGCGTTTAACCTTAACCGTGTTTACTCACCATTAGTTGTACTGGTTGTACACCCCCCCACATCTGTACAGTTCTGATTATTCAACAAATTAAGATTTCGAGTGAAACATAGTCAACTAAAATGTCACGTAGTAACATTTCTAAAATAAAAACATGCAAATGACAATCTGCTGCTTGTTAGGGTGAAATGTCACTATGAAGAGGCTTTTCAGTTCTGCAGTTTTGAACAGGAAGTCAATGGACCATTTTCTTTTACCGTTTTAGATCAATATTGCAATTTACAATGAACAAAATGTAAAATGATGATCTACTTATGTTTTAGTTCAATACTAAGTACCAGACAAAAGCATTTGTCTACGCTAAATGGGCAATTTTGCATTAGGAATTGTGAGTTAACACTGAGTTAAATTTGACTTGTAGTTATTCTATGAGATTAAAGATAGCAAAAGCAGTCAATTAATGATATTATACTAGTAAATTAATTCATTAATACAGAAAATATGTAAAAATAAATAAATACATGATTTACATGAAGTTTTTAAACCGCCTCTGCAGAGGCCGTTGGGTTGTGAGGCAGTTAAGCAACCCTTGTCACTGCAAAACTGGCATACATTAGCGTAACACCCACGGACCAGACCGTCTCTCTCCACACCTAGTTTGTGATAACATGCTCCTGTCAGAGATGGGATCAAGTGTGAAGGGTCATGTTACATCATGGACTATATATGTAAAAAAAAAACAGCAAAAGGGAGATAACAGAGAACAACATCCATTTATTAATATATTAATTTGTATTTGAATTTTTTGTCATTATTTAGACACTCTAATGCAAATGTATTTTCAAAGAATATGTTGCATATTTAAATCAAGATTTGTTTTTTTTACCTTAGTTCGTGGCATGTCGACGTATGTTGAATTTTGTTGTCAGCTTTGGATTAATGTGCTTAATAACGTATATCAAGTAATTACTTGGACATAAACCGTGCAGCAGGTCATAGAAACCTTACCTTGTTGTTGTACCTTGCAAATGATAGTTATATGAACTGGGGAGAGTGGGATTCAATGGGCCAACCGTCCAGTGATAGTGATTTATCAGTGATTTGATAGTGACAGTGACGGCATTTTTTCACATGCTCTTTATCTGCCAGAGAAGAGAGAGGTGAACTGACATTTAGCGCTTCAGTGAGAAAATTGGGGGAGGCTAAGGAGCCTACTTGAGACCAAAATCTTCAGAAGTGTAATTGTTCTGTTGCTGCATCACAGGGTTGGTCTCTTTGTGTTATCACACCCGAAGCTGTGCACTCACCTCTGACTGTGAGGTCACCCATGGGCTCCTGGGACCCCACTGGCCTATAAAAGTAAAGGCACAATATAAGGGATGTCCAGCTTCACACTGCCCCCCTGTAGTCAGTCTCTGCTAATGCTTTTTGGCATTCTTTACCACTGGCTTGGAGGTAAATGTCAATTAGAAGCAGTGGAAAGACAAAATTGAGGAGTGCCTCATGAAGAGGCTTGACCCTGTCTTTAATAACAGTTTGACAAATAAAGGAAAAGAGAGAGACATGTTGAAAGTTGGGCAATAAATGCCAAGACAGTTACAAACGCAATTACAAATAATTCTTCCACTATATGTTTGCAATCTGCAAGTAAAATGTCTGGACTATAAAAACAACATGCAGAAAGCTATTGTTGTACATTTGGAGGCTTTATTTGTATTATTTGATGTATTTATTTCACAAGTCTGCATTATACAGGGGGTACTGTGCGCATTGCTCAGTTAAATATATGCAGTGAGTTAAGCCTCCCTGATCCTTGCCTTACTCAGCTGTGAGACCAACAAAGGGCCTGACCGCTGGCCAAGGTGAACACAGCGTTTGAGTTCCACATCACACGTCCACCTCCAAACACTTCAAACAGTCTTATTTTGTAGCCCACTGCCGTAAGTCACGGGTCTTCCTGCCATATACATTTGGCTATAGCACTAAAAATGTGAAGGTTTCTGAACCTTTTTACGCATGTGGTGAACTACAATGAACCTACACCGCATCACTACTTCACTATTAGGATGCCTGTTGGCTGCTTGAATATAGATACATTCAGGAAAAAAGCAGTCCATCAGTGGGAAAGAAAATCAACCACAAGATGCTGCTGCGCTGCTTTCTTTTTGCCCTTGATGATAGTGAATTCAATTTTAAATCTACCTAAAGTATTTGCTGAAGAGGGTTTCATCATATTAATCACAGGTCCCATAAAACACATCTCCTTAACTTTGGCATTACCTCAAGTGTAATACTTGTACACACTGTGGAATAAAGGATCACACAATGTAATGTAGGGATTCGATGTATGGTTTTCGGAGCTCATCATTCATTTTTTATCTGAGAACAACTTAAATATATTAGAATTATACAAACATGCAGTGAAATTGGTTGGCTACATTTTAAATAACAAGGCATCTGAAAACTTAATTTGAAGGAAAAAAGATTCTTGTGTCCCTTCTATGTTTCTATAGAATATAATGTTACTGTCAACTCGTCTTTTTCTCTCAAGCCTATTATTATACAAACCAAGAAGCAGAGGTGGTGGGCAAAAGCAGTCTTAAAAGTGTTAAAGCTAAAATTCTAGATTAAGATTAAGTTGTGTAACTGTGATTGTGCCGCTTGACATAAATTACTTTTATAGAGCCGGTCAAATAATCAAGAAAGTCCCATAGTTGCCATACGTAGAGGTCCCATTATCATAGTCTGTCAGCGCCCCCCTGTGGCATACAGTGGAACAACAGTGTAGCGGAAAAACAAAAATGCTAATATTTGAAATGTGTTTCGGAATGTTTGGGCAACTTAAATCTACTATTTTTTAAAGTTTTAAACTTTTAAATAAAACGTTTTTTTTTATTGCTATCATCACCACCACTGAGCGATTAAAGTAATTACAGACAATTAAAGACAATAACACTGGCATAATTTCACAACAAAGACAAAACACAGCAGATGAAAAACAAGCAGAAGAACAACACAAACAAATGACACACATATTGCCTTCACATAATGGCATATTTCTAAGGAAACAAAATAGCATAGCGTAGTAGTACTGCACATTTTACATTATGTTTGACTCCGAATCGAGGTTTCAGGTTTGCAGATATAACTAGTTTATGTTCTGAGGCTGTGTGTGTTTCTATTTTTAGTGTTCTATAAATTGGGTGAGCCATGTGTTTTTGATAATCTCTCCAGTATAACATCTCCAATATAATTGTTGTTGTTTGTTAGTTTTTGCTATTGTGAATGATGTGTGAATAAAGAACTTAGTGTGATAAGATATCTTGAGCATAAGTGTCTCTGAGGAGAGCTATTGATGGGCAGTTTGAAATGTTGATTGTTGAAAATATGGACAAAGTCATAGTGTATGATAATCATTTCTGATGTGAGGACATTGTGGACAATGACTTAGACTGGGGCCCATTGGATAAAGGGATGATGCGAGCCCTATGAGGGGTTTCAAGTTTTCTTTTCTTTAAAAAAAAATAATTCTCATCCATTTTCTAAGCTTGGGTCCTCTACCAGAGGACTGGGAGCTTGAGGGTTCTGCGTAGTATCTAGTACCTAGCACTGCACTTTTCTGGAATGAGATGTTTGATGGTTTTCCAAGGCACAAGGCTGGTTGGTTTGCCATGACCATTCTGTATCTGGAAGTCCCACAGGGTCTTGGCTCAATCCTTCTCTACCACCTTTGGAGGTGTTTCCCACTTTGTCCTTAGGGTCTCCAGCCCGTACTCTGCTCAGATGTGTCTGTACACTATGCCAGCCACCTGGTTATGGTGCTCCATGTATGCTGTCCCTGCCAGCATCTTGCACCCTGCAGTTGTGTGCGGATGTCTACACCTTGGGTCTTGTCTGGTGTTGTAGATCTGAGCCTCTATTGATCTGGTGTTCAGGGCCTGCTCCTGCTGCCATGATCAGGGCCTCTGTGCTGTCCTTCAGACCGGCTCTTTCCAGCCATTGGTAGGATTTCGTGATATCAGCCACTTCAGTATAATAATAGGCCGTGGCTGCAGAGCCGCGGCGCGGTCAAATGGTCCAGCAGTTTCAGGAACCGCGACACAGCCATATAGCCTCATGGCTAACCCTAACACTAACCTTAACCCTAACCCTAACCCTGACCCTGACCCTAACCCTAACCCTAACCCTAACACTAACCTTAACCCTAACCCTAACCCTAACCTTAACCTTAACCCTAACCTTAACCTTAACCTTAACCCTAACCCTAACCCTAACCCTAACCCTAACCTTAACCCTAACCCTAACCCTGACCCTAACCTTAACCCTAACCTTAACCATAACCCTAACCTTAACCCTAACCTTAAAACGGCGCGGTCAAATAGCGCAGCAGTTTCAGGAGCAGCGGCACAAAATGGCAGTTTCGGCCGCGCGCTGCGGCTCTGTAGACACTCCCTTTATAATAATAATAATTATTATTATATTATAGTATAATAATTATTATTATTATATTATAGTATAATAATGATAATAATAATTATTTGTTATTATTATTTATTACTATTATTATTTTTTGTATAGCACTTTCTGAACAAGTTCCAAAGAAAGCACTTCACACAACACAAGTTAGAAAGAATTAAAACTCACACAAAAACAAACTATTGCATATGTTAAATGCTTTTTTGATTAGATTTGTTTTTCAAATTCTTCTTACAAGTCAAAAGACAATTCATCCGTCTAATAACGTCAAGAGGGAGAGTTCCAGAGGGAGGGGCACATACAGAAAAGGCGTGGTCTCCTGCAGTGACACGTTGAGTCCAGGGTACAGGGTACAACCCACAGCACGAAGGGTTCTAGAGGGGACATAAGTGGTGAGACAGTTTCCCATTGTCGTCATTGGTTTGAGTTGTCCCGAATAAATAACTAAATAGATTAAAGATAACTAAAAATAACGAACCCTAGCCATCAAGGATTTGTCTTGTCTGACAGAGTCTGTAGATATTGACATGACTGACAGTAAGAACACTGATTGTAGCATGAAGTCAGTCCTGTCCTGACAAGTCCACTACAAGAGTTTGTTGTCTTCCTCTGTGAGTTTTTCATAGCTTCAGGCGAGCTAAATCAGCCCTTCCTCTCTGCCACACGCACACGCACACACACGCACACACACACGCACACACACACACACACGCACACACACACGCACACGCACACACGCACACGCACACACACACACGCACACACGCACACGCACACACACACACACACACACACACACACATACACATACATACAACACACTAGTGCTGTATACTTTGCACTTTATTGTATGGGTGGGGCATCTGTTACGGGGAAGGAAACAGAGTGAACAGAGTGACAGCAAAAGCAAATATGAACCATTACCTTTAATGTCGGTTGGATATAGGCAACATGTACAATAAACAAACCTATTGTAAATAATTTTACTTACTGCCGTTTTTGTTTGTTTTTTGTCTTTTTATGGGTGCATAACTCTGAACTCAGAGAGTTTGTGTAGCACGTAGATCAATTATCATTGTACATACGTCGGTTGCCTTCTTCAAAATAGACATGTTGGGTAATGTAAATGTTAATACAATGGATGCACAATTATGAATGAATATCATGCCCAGCCGTACTTCAACAAGATTCAAACTAAAATAAGACTTTAGTTATCTTTACTGGTTGTATCCCAGTGGTTTGGTAGTCTTGATAATACTCCTCTGCAACAATCCCATCAATAAACTGTATTTTTAGGATTACAGGCAGGAAGAGAAACACTTTTTTCCAAACACTTTAAGCTGATAAAAACAAGGCAAAAAAGGCAGCAAGTCATATTTTTTCCATCCAACAGAGGGCTCTGTGTCCTCGCTTTAGGTTGCTGTGCTGTGCTCTAAACTAGCTATACATAGATATATAAATGTGGCTTAAAACGTGTTTGACTAGCTACATAAATAAGCAAACTGCTTTTAATCAGTAACTTGGTACTTCAGTGTAAATGGCCATAGGCCTAATTTTGTTTATCCAGTTATTTTTAATTACAAGCATTGGGCTACAGCCAATGTATTATTGTAGACTGTATCCATCCAGTGTTGTCCAATTGGTCAATGTGATGATTGGGAAGGAAATCAGAATTTCTGCTGTCAACGAATTGAACAGCAACAGTACTAGTGAAAATAACAAGGCTCGGCCTAAATAATCCTTTGTGAAATACATGACACATCCGTGCATGAACTCATGGTAGGAGGGATGCAGATGGGAATCGACAAACAATAATATTGTGCAGCAGTCCACACGCACTTATTTGGGATTGATGAGAAACACGCCCATCCTCTTGTTGTCAGAGCGCGGCGTGTCATTCCTGCCGCAGGGGGGCGCTATTCGTCTGAAAGTGCGCTGCTCAAGTGCAGCTTCAACACATTACAGACGAGTGTGTTGTGTGTGTGGATTCAGTAAAAAAATTACCCGTAGACGGACTGAGACTGCTTTTGACCGTACCAATGTGTGGCGTCCGCAGATATAGCACCTTAAAACCGGCTCATTTCCTCCACGGACGCGACAGTTAATCAAAAATTATGGAATAATTGAAGGCGACGTTCGTGAGACTCCTCCGCAGCGGCAGCAGCGTTTTTGTTGAAGTACGAGTGGGATCACAGCTGCTGGCTACGAAAATGTCGGGGAAAATAGAGAGCAAGCAAGGTAAGTGTTAGCACAGGGCTGCACCGCTGGAGTCCATCTAACGGGAATGTTCCGTGTGGCACGCCTCGAGAGGCACGAGAAAAGAGACACTTGTGAACTGGATCAAAGCGTGATGTTTGTCAATTGTGCCTAATAATAGGGTCTAGTGCTGTGATCTGTGAAAACGCTTTACAGCACAACATGGTATGAATCAACCAGCATTTTTATTAATTTTGATCTGACTATTTTACTGCGTGTGCCAGTATTTATAATGTGCTAAATATCGCTTAAAGCCGTAATAGACGTGAGTATAAAATCATTCCGCGGCGGTGCCGGTGTTTCACGTCTCTCGGCTCCCTCTGCCTTTTCACATGCACAGATCTGTTTGAAACGTGGTTCAAATCTCTCTATCATTGTATGAATTGGACATCTGTTACTGTTAAATGGAGTGCTTTGAATAAAACCGTAGATGTTTGTGTTAATAATCGCGCCCGCTCGTCCAGACTCAGGTCTGCTAGCGATAGCTCTGAGGCTAGCGCTAGCTTTGTTACTCGTACAATGGAGGAGTGTTGATGAGATCAGGCCCAGAACCAATGTCTGGACTGTTACTTTTGTCTGGATACGTGGCATTTTAGATCTGTGCAGGCCTTCGCCAGCATTAATGCACTGATGTAGTGACATAAGGACAAATCTGTGCAGGGCGGTCTGAATACGAGAGCGTGTTTTCGGCTCGGCTTTGCATTTTAGAGGGTAACTTTACACCCACAATAGCCACACATGCATCCCTCCATACCAGCTGTCTCTGGCCCAAACACCGTGTAACAGACCTGAGATGTCTGCAGCCAGTGGAGACACTTCTCCCAGCAGCAAACAGGGAGTGTCATTCCTCTGATGCCTACATATGGTCACCGCGGATTCTACACAGCAGCTCACACTGTTGACAGTCTTCTGAAGTGGCTTTTGGCCTGTCCTTCATCCAAGAGTTACAGTGTTGGCCAAATGCATGTCATGTGTTCACTGAGGAGGACTCAAACTCCAGACCTGGATAGGAACTGTGTCATACGGGATGTGTCACTGACATGAGTGGAAGAAACTATTCCAGCTCTGAAAGATCCACTTCATATATTGAAGCTGTGTGTTTACACCCACATGACCTCATCTCTCAGGCAGCACAATCTGTGACCCATTAGCAGAGACTGTCTTGTTGGTAGCAACATTATCATTCTTTCTTCAACATCTGTAACGTTAGAGGAGGTCCTAGTTGGGCGGTGCAATAATGTGTTTTACATCTGTTAAGTTGCAGTTTGTGAAGACATTTTGAAAAATACAACTTTAAATTTACAGGAAGTAGTCCTGAGTTCTAAAACAGAATCCCTCTATCTATTTTCCACTGAAAATACAGACAATTTACATTTACCTGACAATTGACTGACAGTTTAAACAATCATTGTTCATTTATATGGATTTTGGCTTTTGTTTTCAGTATGGTTGCTAGGTAACAAATGTGGAATTACCTCTACCTTTGACATATTTGCTGCTCATGTCCAACCTGGAAGAACAATTATAAACTTTACAAAGGACTTAAACTCTTATATAGGTCTGGATTTTGAGTCCTCATACATAGTGAGCCTATTTTTTTTTATCCTATAGTAGATTTTAATAAAGTTTAAAGTTTAATGCATGCGCTTTTTGATTTTATATATGCAGTTTTAGTGTTGTTCATTGTTTTATGTTGCACCGAATCACCAAAGCAATTTTCTATGTTTTTGTTCATTGGCAATGGCAATAAACCTTTTCTGATTCTAATTCTGAAATATGGTCAAACAGGGGACAACTAGACAAAACTAGGTAAAATAAAATGGAAAAATATTATTTTTATGTATTTTTGTCAAATGTGTAATCTAACCTGTCATATGCACTTTAAGCTATTTGCTTCTTTTGTTGGCACGTCAATGTGTTTGATTAAGTAGAAGAGTAGAAGAAGTGGGAACAATACACAGCTGTGTCTGTGTTTGAGCAGAGAGCTTCATTGATCAGAAAAACACTGACAATCTCTCCAGATGTATTGTTTCAGTCTTTTGGTGAATAAAATAAGAAATACTTTTAACATGAAGAACTTGAAATTATATAAATGCAACTTCCTGTTTCCGAGAAGTGCCGGATTAGCATATTCCCCCATTTATCCAGTCCAGCAGTTTTGTCTTGTCATTGGTTGTTTAAAAGATGTGGGTGTTGCACAGTTTTATAATTAGTTGTGGTGGACAACTCTTACGGGACAGTGAATCCATCAGTTCCTTATTTTAGCCTCCCTGCCCCCTACACAGTCTGGGTGAATGTAGATAGTAGTCTTCCCTTTAGAAGGCTTAAACACAAGTAGTTTACTCTCAAACATTCCAGGACTTAACACCGTAGTGTGGGCCATATTGGTTTTGTGTTTGCCAAGTGGTTACGGTGTCTCATGTACAGAAATGGAGCCGCATACTTCAGTCACCAAAACTCAAAGCAACAGCAAAAGAAGTGGTGATTGCAAAATAGTTCCCCAGACGATTAGGTTTGCACATTTCTGCGAGTTATCCCACTGAGGCTAAGGGCACGCGCTGGGTCTGTCTTTGACATGCTGCAATTTTGAGGTTTGATGGCATCAAGCATTTCACGTCCCCGTGCCACAGAAAGGGAGGTGAGCTATTCCCATCCATGAGCTGCGTAGTAATTATTTTGTGAGTGAGTGCTGTGTAGGGGAGAGCGAGGTAACGGAATATAAAAAGAGAAAAAAGGGTGGAGATGAGTATAGCATGGGAAGCTAGTCTGAACACCGTATACTAGAAAACATTCATTTAACCTTTGTCCAATAGGAGCATCTGCTTTTGATCTGTAAACATCATATTATATTTGTAATATGTGTTTCCATGGTGTTATGTAAATCATACTGTGCTGCTTGAGGGGTTCTAAGCGGCCCACGCAAGGTACTACTCTCAAAGGGGTCCAGCCCTTTTTGATTCTGGGCCCACTTAAAGTCTATGGGCCGTAATTTGCCCCTGTTTTTAGTGGTAACTTTGCCATTGCGAACATCATTTCCTGGCATCTTGTGTTGGTGCAATTGATAACAGCGCAGGGTGTGAATCTCTAAACAAGAGGCGTGATCAAGCCAAAATATGAGGTGGAGTGAAGCAAAATGAGGGTGTGGTGCATTCTGTGAAGGGCCAGAATTGTAACTAATAAATGTCAAAACTAGTACACTCGACTGTTACTATCCCCACATGGACGAGATAATCACCATAAACAACATTCATGGGCATACATAGCACATAAGTTATAAAATAACATAATAAGTTATAGAATAATTAATACAGTCCAGTTTTACGTGGAACTCTCTCCCCGTAAACTTTATGCACTGGGTGGCAACCATCACCGAGGACTCATGCGGCCCTGGGATTCATGTGGGCCATCGCAGCAGTCTGGGGGTTTGTGCTTCAGGACCCTCCACTCTCGTGGCTCTGCTGCTGCCTGCCCTTGTTTATGGATCAAAGAGGTTTTTATCAAAGAGGTTTTTTTTGTAGTTTTTCCTGGCCGAGAAGGAGAGTCTAAGGACAGAGGACCCTGGGACATCGTCCCTCGCCACCACAGACATTGTCTGACTTCATCGCCACCACAGACATTGTCTGACTTCATCGCCACCACAGACATTGTTGATTCATTTCTCCCTGTGGCCCTCAGAGGCAACTGTTGTTGTGATTTTGGGCCTTACAAAAATAAATTGATTTGATTTGATCACAAGTCTTCCAAGCAGAGAGAGACTGCAGCGCATGTGCTCCGCATCTCCAGGTTCAGGACCTGGTTTAGTCTAAGCACTCACTTATTATTAGTTGTATATCTTTTTTTATTTTTTATTTTGGTAACGGAATGTTGTCTTGAAGATATGCAACATTTGAATATCAAATATATTGCTTATAATAATGCAGGAAAAAAGGTGATATTTCTGCGTTTTTGTGAGTCACTTTACAGACATTCCACATTTGTCTGATACTTAAACCTCAACTAATATATTTAAAGACATCGATGACTCCTACTCCTATTCTTCCAATGCTTTCCATTTAAGGCTAAGTCAAGTGTGGATGATCACACGTAGAGTTTTGTGACTAATTCAAAGTCTCACGCAGGAGTTTGTGCTGGGTGACAATGCCAGCTCTACAGACTCCAGTGCAAACTAGTGACAAATTACAATTACAGGATGGATACAAAAGCTTTACGAGGTTATTCATATTCAGCGGGCCTTGCACATAACCGGGTGCCTCCAGAAGTCTTTAAACATGCATTGTTCACAGAGGGCACATTTTGCATTGGTGAACGCATAAAGTGATGTTGCCACCACAGACATTGTCTGACTCCATCGCCACCACAGACATTGTTGATTCATTTCTCCCTGTGGCCCTCAGAGGCAACTGTTGTTGTGATTTTGGGCCTTACAAAAATAAATTGATTTGATTTGATTTGATCTTGGCTGCATGTGCCAAGTCTTGACTATGCTGTGAACAGTATGTGGACTGAATAAGATGAAGGGGACATTCCTCTTGTGCTTTTTGTGCCGTGTGGCTTTATAGAAAGTGCTCATTTGCTCTGTTCTAGCCTTGGGTGGACCCGGCCTGAGCACAGCCTCGTCATCATGGTTTATGTTATAGTTTGACTTAAACGGGTCAATTGATGTTGCTTGCATCATCACATGATCCCGATCAACAAGATAAAAGTCAATGAGTAAGAGTAAAGGTCTTATTTAGAGTCTCTATAGTTCAGATAATGATTCAAATGATCAAAAATGACAATTCGACAACCGTTCACAATCAACTCGATTAATTAAGCTCTAATTTCATTTCAACACATTGTAACGTTAAAGTTCAGACTAAATCAAATACATTATTTAAAGTTATTGTATGTTCTACCTCAATAATACATTATAAGAGGAGTTGTTCTCTAATATGTTGCTGATTGAGATGATTTGGACTGAATCATCCTCTGCTATATTTGCCACAGTGACTGTAACCTGATTCTAGGACTGTTACAATTGATTTTCGACTGCATGAGCTTGCACATTCATCTTACACAGAGGTTCTCAAAGTGGGTTTCGCAAAGCATGAGGAGGGGATCATTTCTAGATGTAAACTTAAAATTATGTTTGAAATTGAAAATTGTGTTTTTAGTGAAGTTAGGTCACAATAAACTAAAATAAATAATGCTAATTTTAAAAGGTGCATAACTTGAAATTATTACGGAGATCTAGTTCATTTTACCAGTCAGTCAGGACTATTTTTGGGGTTCCAGCCAGAAAAGTTTGGGAACCCCTGATCCAACAAACCATTTTGTCATTGTTGGAGGTTATTATTGGACACTTGACTGATTAATTGATTCCTAAAACAGCATTTATCATGGGTTGTTATTTGTTATACTTGTGGTATTTGTAGCTTTTCATCTCGATAATAAAAGGCAGATTTTCTAACTCTGTAGATTAAATATTTGGCACTGATCGTGAAGACATATTACGCTTTTTTGGGTTATTTAGTGTGAAAATATAACATGGATCATTAAATTGTGTTCATTGAAAATTAGTATTAATTTAAATCACCTAAATAATTGCTCTCTTAAGCCTTGAATACAGCACAATACAGGATTACACAAACATGCATTAATCAAAATGCAATTTAGAATAAGCTAATGATGAGGGAAGAGCATTATAACATGGTTTAAAGTTCATAAAAGTTAATTCTACATACCGGTGTGTCCCAAGTTCCACTCTTTTTTTTAAGGGTTGTGCCCGCTCTGTTGACTGTGGGGATGTTCTACAGTTGGTGTCTGGTTTTGCACAGTTCTGTTAATCAGGAGTAGAGAAAATATTGCATATAAAAAGTGCATGTCTGAATAAAGTCTGGATTTGACAAAGAGCTCCTGCCATGACCTAAAAGGTGCAGCAGCTTTAACATGATCACATTCTGTGCTGCACTGAAAGCACTGACTTAATAATAAACCACGTTGAAACTAGTAATGGTAGTTAAAGTGGGTTTTCAGATTGATATGGAGATGAAACATTGTTATTATCAATCAATGATTAAGACCGACCGATATTATATGTTGCTGTGTTGTATTGTGTGATTTGAACGTGAACCTGATTTTGGCTTTGGAAGCCCCTTTGTTAGGTTTATTTTTGTACAGTGATTATGGGTCTTCATGAGCCAAGCTAAAGTTAGGTTTAGTCTTAAAAGTCATAGACTAGGTTTTCATAAAGTCTCTTTATGAACAGCTGAGATTTAGACTATAATATATTTTAATTTTTTTTAATTGAGTTAAACGGGATGTTTATAATTGAGTAAACATAATTAGGCCATATAGAAATACAGAATAGCTTACTAAAACAATTTTATGAAAATATATGAACCCGTAATATAAAATCAGGAGTGGAAAATGTGTTCAATAACTTGCCCGCTTATACAGCAGATTATTTTGAAAATAAAATATAGTAGCCTCAACTAAATAGAAGAAGCCTTTGAGATTATAAGCACCTCAAATAGGGGAGCCCAATGGTTTATGATGGTAAAAGGCTGGTCTGGTATTCATTAGGGATGCCTGCAGCAATATTATTTTGGTCCAGAAAAAGTTTTTGTGTTTTGTTGATATAATGTGCTTTCATTTTCTGCATTGTTGGTTTTGATTGTGGTATTGTCAGATACTTTTGAGCTCGTTCAGGTTTTAGTGCTTCTGTAACCCAGATAACGGTCTTGTTTAAGATTTAAACTGTGAAGGTCAGGCCTTTGTGCATTTGAGCAGGATTATTTTGTTATTAAATGTGGAAGACGTGTAATTGTGTGATTGCAAATAGAAACCAAAAGTTTTTGTCTCATGTCTGATGTGGCAGCTGCTGGTCAAGTCACATACAGTGAAGTGGTTGTGCACAAAGCGTCAAGAGGCTAACAAGCAGCCTTCTGCTCAGACAACATGAGCTTTGTGTAGTATGCTCCACGAGGAGAGGGGCACCACTCTTCTGCTTAAGGCCTTTTACTTTACAATTCTGCTGTTGTGTAGGTCTTTGTGTTGTTCAGATTGATGGCTTCTCCTGTGGCTCAGTGCAACATCTCTCTAGTACTTGTTTGTTTGTCTCATCCTCTTCACAAACATCTGTCTTCATCTGACAACTCTTCAGTCTGTTCAGCACCCCACAAACTGTCACATTCTGCTCTGCTCTGCTCCATTCTGCTGTATGTTTGATATTTATAGCAATAGTGTTTAATAGTGACGTTCAAGTGAACAGGAGCAGAGAGTTGGCAGCCTACATTCTTGCTTTACGAAAAGAGTCATGCAGTAGCTGTTGTCGTTGTATGTGGCTGTAACGTCCAGCTGCAGAGGACTTCTCCTCTCGAGTGAGGCAGGAGCGCCTCAGAAGGACAGAAAGTGTTGCCCGTGGACTTGAGGAGCCTCGAACCTGGATTTCTTTTTTCAGACCATGTTGTGACAAATCTTGTTGAACCTCATTGGACTATGTGAGTCTTGGTTTTGCAGCAGCATATTGGGACTTCCTTCTTCAAAATACAGAGAACCCATATCATGACAACGTATAAACTGTGTTAATTCATTATAAACCAGCTACACACTGTCGACCGCCGTAGAGTTGGGTAATTGGGTTATTTAAAAATCAGTTTGTGTTCTTATGTTTAGGACATTATGGACATTGGATTTGTTATTTGTTAGTCGACAAAATAAAAATAAATTGAGTGTGCTTTAAAGACCCCTTAAACTATTACAGAATACACAGTGGAGCTTTGGGGCTGAACCAATTTTCAAACGTTCCCGGCCCGCTCTGTTGGTTGGCCTTGTTCAGGTCTGCACTGCAGAGCGGCGCTGCTCTCATGTGTTTCTCCTATTAACCTTATTCTTCCCACTTTTGGCTCTTTTTGCCATGGATTTGTGTAAAATGACCCATGTTCAGGTGCACCAACAAGTAAACAATGCACCCATTCCCTTGGCGGCCTGAAAACGACTTTCTAGTCTGTGTATTTTCTCTCGACGTCGGCAGCCCTATGTTGAATAATACAACTGGAAGAAAGATTACCTTGGATGGTGGCGCTCAGGCCAACGTCCGGAATAAGGTGAATTGGGTTGTCAAAAGTATTGAAAATCAGATTATCAGATTAATCAGATACTAAAACTAGTAGAGCTGATGTGAAAGAGGACTAGTTTGATTTGGTCCGGATTAAAGAACCGAGACGACCTCCAAACGTAGGTCTCTGTACAGTTCCAAGTGGACTCCACTGTGGTTCGCCTGTGGTTCAGGCCTTGATTCGGCCCAACTGGTGTTTTATGATCCAAACAAGCTGTGGATGATGACCATTCTTCTTCATCAAGACAAAACATGTAACATCATAAATTAAAACATCATTACAGGAAGCCAGATACCCTCCATCAGCAAAAGGAGCAAGAGTGTCTGGTACTACAAACCACTACTATAGTGCTATAGTACACTACCATGTAAACCTACAAATATCCCCCACTCCTGTTTGCCTGCTTTGTGTGTGTGAGTGAGCGAACTCTTCTACATTGTGGTATCTGTTGTAACGGGACAATTGAATGACCCAGACCTCGGGGCACACACCATAGAGGCACCGGACAGGCCTAATAAACACGATTGTATGTGGTGCACTTATTAACTGTGAGCTGTTCTGATGCCCACCACTACGCTCTGACCTACATTAAATCCATCCAATCCAAAGAGCTATGCCAATAGAGGGGGATTATTAGAATATTGAGAATACATGAAAGGTCTCATGAAGCCTGCAGGCACTGGTGCACTGGCACACTAACTCACTATAATTGCAAATAACCACTCACTGGTAACATGCTGTTAATTCAGTTGTAATTTCCTAAAAAAGAAGGAAGGTTTCAAATAATTAATGATTAGTTTCACTACCAGTAATTCAATATGATGACTGATACTATGACATATATTTTAAAAAGTTTGTTAAAATATTACCCACTGTACATGTATAGGACATGGAAACTTATCTCCTCTGTAAAATTACACAATTGTTCTCAATTTACATTACTGTTTAAAAGCTGAAATGAAATAGATTTTTTCCCCTTTAACTTAAACCTTATGATAGGTCTGATAAGTTTTTATAATTGTTACTAAGTTTGGTGGTATTGTCTCTATGGTAAATCTTTATTATAGTTTTACATCAGTCAAGTTGCAGTTTGTGGAGAAAATTTGCAAAGTAAAAGTTGATAATCACAGGAAGTAGAGCTGAAACCGAATCCCTCTGTGATGTCATCAAAAAGCGACATTCAATGAAAAATGCAGAGACAGTTTAGACGCAACTGACACTGGAAGTTGAAACAATCATTTACCAAAATAAAGGTGTATCATAATTTTATTATTTGAGTTATTATGTAATTTATATGGGGTTTGGCCCTTGTTTACAGTATGGTTGCTCGGTAACAGTCGTGGAATCACCTCCTATAAGATAAGATAAGATAAGATAATCCTTTATTGTCCCACATGTGGAAATTATTTCACACCCACAATGATAAACTTCACCAAAATCATCAGATCAGTGTAAAAATAGGCAACATGCGTTAGAAATGGCTTGAATATAATCACGTTCACTGTGTTGCAGTTAAATGAGTAGTCCGGCCTGTCATGTGCACTTTAGATTTTGGGACAACGCACAACTGTCTGATCAGAATGACTTTAGGTATTTTTGACTATACCTTTTTCTAATGTGATGAAATCATTTTTTTGTTTTATTAGGATTATACTGGGGTGTTGTGACTCATGCGTAATGACTACAGAGCTTCCCCTCAGAAGCTTTGGCATTTGTTATGTGGTTAGACACAACTGCTCATGCACACGGTTAAATGGATTTTCAGCCCTTTATGTTAACATGCTGCGTCGACTATTATTCACTGCTCTGTGTATTGTGTTTGTGTGAGCCGCTCGCAAACATCACCCGCATCATTGCACTGCTATTGGCTTTGTAGCGCACGTATTTTAATAGTTGTTTTATTTGTATTTATTATTTTTATGGACGTGCACTAAGGTGGCTCTATTCACAGAAATTAATATCTCGATATTAGGGAGGTTCAAATTTTAGTGTCCCGATTATTGTGAGGAAAAGCATTGAAATTTAACATCATGACCGAAACGACTATAGATTCCAAAAGTTTCTTTCCTTCTTGATTTCTTAACACATTTCCACTCCTCCAATATGTGACTGCTTATTTGACATAAACGGCAAGATAAAAAAGCACTTTATGTATATATATTTTCTCTTTTTATTGAACTAAAAAATACCAAATTTAGTTTAAAATGTTTTTTTTTTTTTATCTTTTTTATAAATTGAATTAAAAACAACTTACGGTAATGTTTCTTATAAAAATGTCTTCTTTACAATTTGTATTGGGACCTAAATAATCACGATTATTGTTTATTAACTTAATAATCTTGACATTCTTACTCGATATGTATTGGGAGCATCCCAATAATTATAATAATTATACTGCTCGATTATGTCAGAAATGATCATCACAATTATTTTTCCTCATAATTTAAATTACGATATACTTATATACACAAAATACAAAAATAATATATAAAGTACAGACCGAATACATTTTACCTTTGCCTTTAAAAGTGCCTTTGCTCCAGGTTTTGAGTTATTACTGAACATTTTTTTTTAATATTCGATTACTACATATTTTCTTTGTAATTGAATAAAGTAAGAATATACTGTGTATACAGTATATGTCATTAAGTGTACAGCCCTATATCAATCCAACAGAAATGTCTTTAAATGTATTAGAGTCTTAACTATCAGACAAATGTGAAATGTTTGTAAAATGAATCAAAAAGTGCAGAAATTTCACCATGTATCCTTATTTGAAAGTCAGATTACAAGACACGACATACCATTTTATAATCCACAAACAACTAACACGAGCAGCACATGAATATCTCAGAGTGGGTCTTGTATGCGTCAAGTGTTATGAAGTTCTCCCGTCCGCTCGTGTAATTCCTCTTCTCACGTCTCATCAAAGCAGGTGAAGGCGCTGCATTTCCTTAGGACACACATAAGTGGACGTCTGCTGTGTGTCTCAGAGGGATTTGGATGGAGGTGGTTGTTTCCTCTCCATAGTCTTCCTTGTCGGTATTTTCACCCCAAGGACGATGCACGTGTGGGAGAAGTTTTGGAGCTAGTTTTATGAAACAACCCTACTCAGTCTCCCTCCATATGCTTTATACATTTTTGTACTAAAAGAGAATTTCTTTCGGGTCTGTAAAGAACGCTTCGGGTCAGACGTGTTTTGAAAATGGTCCGCACAATACATAAGTAATGCACGCCACAATTTCCTGTTTAATTTCTCCATTTCCTCTTTGTTTGCCTTATCAATTCATTTCATGCACAGATGTCGCTCTTAGTTTGCGTTGCACTATTGCATTGTTCACTATTGTTCCTCCAGCGCTCTTTCCTGCTCCTTTTTAACCTCTCACACCACGTTATAGGGAGTAAATGTGTCTAAACCGGTCAAATATTGTCTGGAGAAACATTGTGTTTACAGTTGGTTTGAGATCTATTAAAAAATGTGTTGTATTGTTGTTTTGGAGATATGCAAATTCAGATTATTGAGGCTATTGAGGCTATCGAGTCTATAATCAAAACTATCAAACTATTTCTGCCTTTGTGTCGTTCATTTTAGGGTCCATTCACATTTTGTGTGACACTTGAACCTCAACCAAGGGCACAACTTGCCAAAATCTTTGTCAGTGTTGACCACTCTGTAACTTTTCAATCTCTGTAACTTTGTCTTTCTTGAGTCTATTTCTGGGTCTTTTTGATTTGACACAAGGCCTGCTCTGTGAGAATATAGCAGAAGCGCGCCTCAATCTGAAACTGTTTTCTTCCTGTTTTGGAAGAGCACAATATATATCATCACCCAAGATATACCATAAGGCTGGATATCGCCAGGAACGTCGCAATATAATTGAGACAGAGTTTACGCACTTTGATGGAGCTTTCTTGGCTGGCACATGACAGCTGTGACTCCCTAGTTTCATTCTGTCCAGAGAAGAAAGCCCCACCACCTCAAGGGCCCCAGCTGTCCCAAACACATCACACCTGTACAACAACCACACCATGTCTGCTACACTCACCACCACCACCACAACAACAACACTGCACCACCACCACAACAACAACAACAACACTGTGTGGACTGGTGCTCAGTATTGTTCACCAAAAAGAAACTTGCATTATTCTCAAAGCTAAAGCCATTATATTCATATTGTTCCACTGAATGCTGCGTCAGGCAGAGGGTGACAGGGGAAGCCCCTCTCATGACACAGTGTGGAGTCAGACATGTCGACTATAAACTGTAGCATAAGGGGCTGGCAGTGGGAGCAGGTGGGTTTCACTGGGGAACCCCCAGGCTGTACCAGAGGGAGCATACTACAAACCACAGGCCCCACATTTTTGCAAATAATTGACACAACATCATTTACATTATTTCATATACAGCTTTATGCTTGAGAGAATTTGTGTTCCCAGAAAGCCGGTGTCTGCATTTATTTCATTATATCGACTGTGCAGTGTGTGTCTTCTAAGCTGTTTACAGAATAATGCAGAACTCTCCCAGGGATTGTTCACCAATAGTTCAAATGTAACTATTTGTTTTAGCTCTCCGTGTGGCCCCCTAGTTCATGAATTATTTACCCCATTTAAATGGCCTTCAAAGATTCACTTGTATGCTGGTACTGATTTTATTGCTAATACTGTACTTTCAGTAATAATACCCTGTTAAGATGCTTAATACACTAGAACTAGAACCACAGTCTATTAAATGCGTGGTGTGTAAGCACTGCCTCAAAGGTCCTTGGTTTGTGTTTACATGTTCATTCCATGTATTTGTAGCCTTCAAATACTAATAATACCTAGTAAAGTACACTGAAACATGTACAATAAGTGTTCCCTGATGATTCCTGAGCTTGGTGTGGCTGTCCTGACTCCTGATTAAATACAGGTGAACTGAAAAGAAAAGTAAAACCCTCTCGTGAATGTTTGTTGTTTGCAATAGTCATAATTTGTTTGTGTTGACCTCCGTGTTCAGTGTTCAATATTAAAGATATAGCAGTCGCTGACGAGTCTGAACCAGGAAGTGTCTGGTTGTCTCCACTAGATGACTTTAACAGAGCACTTCTGTTTCGACGCTCTCTCTCTGCTTCTGCTTGTTCATTTACTTGTGTAGTGATGGTGATGTCATTTCCACTGAACTACACCTTTTGGCCCAGAATAGGGGCGTTTGTGGTGGTTCTCAGAAGCAATGAAGACGGCAGGGATGTGAGGAGGAACAGGCGTGAGAGGAAACAGCTGAGTGCAGTGAGTGATCTTCAGGACAACTGCATCGATCACACTTGCATAGAACTGACTTTGACTCTGAGCATTAGACTAATCATGCAGTGGCAACTGTGACCAAAACATCATTTGCTCTAATGAGCCAAAACATGTCTTGCCATCTTTTGGGTTTTTTCTTCACTTTTCATTGAACTATATAATTGTTGCACTTGTGGATTCCATGTGTCTTTATTATGCAGTGTAGTGTTTGGCCTGAGTGCGTGGCACAGCCCTCAGAAGGCGGCTTTCACAGAGTAAGTGACTGTTACTACTGTGGGTTTAGATGCACTCGGCACAAGTCCTTTCGGCTGAACTGAAAGTATTGATCCAAACAGCTGAAATGAATGGGTTGTTCTTGCTCCCCCAGGAAGCTTGTAGACAGAGTTACTATTGTGGTTCTTTCTGGTCGAATGTGGGTGGCTTTAGCACTGTACTCTTCTGTGTGGAGTTAAGAAGCCCAGCATGCATTATACTTCCCTGAGTGACGATTTCGCTTATGAGCAAAAAAACTGAAATTACGTCGTTGGAGTTGCAAATTCCAATACATGGAATACTCCCATCCTGCTGTATTTATTAAGAGGTCCCTTAACACAAAGCTATAGATGTGTCTTTCTATTTACAATGTCCTAAATGTTTACTGGGAACTTGATTACGTTGGATTAATTGCATAGAAATATAAATCTTCATCTTAAGACGACATCACAGTATTGGTTATAAAATGAATGAATGTACTAAAAGTGTAGACATTTGTCACACTGAAATGACTGCACTAACATCTCTTCTGAGCAGAAGATTGTGACAAAGGAATTCTACGTCGAAGCTTTTTCCTGGTGATGTTGTGGCTCTTTCCTTGGAAAAGAATTCATGCGACGTCTACAATTTTAAGTCAGTAAAAAAGTGAAGGCATGCTGCTGTGGTCTTGGCTCTTGTTTAAAATCCAGGATGATCAGGATTAGTGAGGAGAGACTCGCATCATGTGGATCAGTTGTGCATGTGAAAGTGCTTCTGGTTGGGAGTCTGGTTTGTCAGTTTCCATCCTACAATCCAGCATTTGATTTGCCTGACGGGAACATCCAGTTGATTCATATTTTAAAAATGTTAAGATAAAGTGTAAACACGTCACTTCTGCCACACTGTCCTTTTTGATACAATTTAAATAAACAATTTGATCTCACTACTGTTTTTTTCCTTCCTTCTCCCATCAGACTCGCAGAGGTCCCACCTGTCCTCTTTCACTATGAAGGTGATGAACAAATTCCACTCTCCCAAGATCAAGAGGACTCCATCCAAGAAAGGCAAACAGCTGCAGCCTGAACCAGTGGCCAAGAGTACAGAGAAACCAGCCAACAAGGTGTGACACTTTAACTTTAAGTCTATTCATATTTTCAGTAGTTTAGTGCTTCAATATTCTATAGTGCGTGTGCAGGTGTCTTTTGTACTATAAAGGCATGAATAGAACACAACATCACAGGGTTTTGTTTCCCCATTAATGTATTCCCTGGTGATTATGTGTTTAGAAACAAGCAGCTCGAAAAGCTTGAGACAAACAACACAATCTAAATCCAGACATTTGACTGTGAAAAGTACATACCGGTATACAATTTACAAATGTAGTTAGGATGTTGATGATGAATTTTTTTTTCCTCGTTGTGCTTTTCCAGAAGGTGAGCCGCCTGGAGGAGCACGAGAAGGAGGTCGTGAGCGCACTGCGTTACTTTAAGACCATCGTGGACAAAATGGTTGTCGAGAAGAAGGTGCTGGAGATGCTTCCGGGTTCTGCCAGCAAAGTACTAGAAGCCATCTTGCCGTTGGTTCAAGTGGAGGCCCGGATACAACATAGGTAGGTCATTCACATTCTATTGGTGCTTGTTTAATTCTCTGCTGTGCATTGACATTTACAGTTACTGAAATGAAAAACTGCAGTGTAACTTAACTTGTGAACAAATGAACAGAGAGCCCTTTTTAAGTGTGGTTTGCTTCATTCTTTCCATTCTTGTGTCGTTTTAACATTTCCGATGATTCTATCTGGGCAAGTTCGAACTCGCGAGGTGCCGACTAACATTTAAGTGGATGTCTGACGTCTCTGAAAATATCTGATAAAGTGTTTTATTTGGAAGACTGCTGCTTAGTTTATTGTAATTGGATGTTGTTGTGTTTTAGCAGCCGTAAGATGCTGCCCACAGTCTAAACTTTAGCTTTAGGTTTACAAAACGCTCAGTGCTTTTATCCATCAGAGCAGATGAAAGCGGGAGGTCACAGGTGATGCAGTTTTGTATCTCGGTGCTCTGTGTTTAGTGACGATTGATGGACTGTCAAGAGTCAAACTCCTAGATGAGGCTGTTTTTTTGTTTTTTTTGTTTTTTTTCTTTTTAAATCAGTCTATGGTCCAAAACTAGACCTAAATGTAAAGTGTTTTTTTTTTTATCTGGCGGTTTTTGTATAGCTGGTCACAAAATTAAGAAATATTAAGGTGTTGGACAACGTGTTAGAAAGAAAATTAAAGGTGTCTGTAATCGTGAATGATCAAGGAAACGAGTGGCGTGAGTGACCTGGGTTTTGGGCAGCAACTGGACGGTTTAATCTGCCTTTTCACATACTGTAGGAATATGCTGTTTTCTGCATGAGATCTTTATAATTTGACAGCTTTTGCTAGCGCCACACCCTCTTTTGGCCGACTAATCGATGCCCTGGGTCCGGTGACTACAGCCCTAGAAGCTTGTGTGTTTGTGTATGTACATATATCAAAATATCAATGGCGAGGCCTAATTTGTAACTCTATAAATTGACACTTGAAAGACTGAAAGTTAAATATGTTTACGGCTTTTCCTATTTTTAGTTTAGTTATACTATAATTCATTTACCGGTAATAATAAAGTGTATACATCTGAGTGGGGAAAAAATATTGCTTAGAAAAAGTCAAACTTGTATACCCCTCAAATAGTAATAGTAGTTTTTAACCTACTCGGCTGCAAAAATAGGAAAAACAAGGAACAAGTTAGAGAATGTTATTTGGTCATAAAAGTCTCATCTCTGATGCAGACCCTGGTGGGATAAATCCCCTACTCTTGCTGCAGCATGTTAATACAAGCCTCTGCCCCACCTTTTGACTCATATACTTTCTGTATTGGAAGTTCCCTCTAAATAACACTAGTCCACTCTATACTCTCTTGGAGATATTCTTAACCCGTCGAGCCTCTATTTACATGTGCCTCCCAGGTGTGTTCTCTGTAGTAATTGTGGAATGTGCCTTGCAGTCAGAGAGCAAAGTGTATTGTTTTGTCGTATATGTGTATTTTACTTGTGGACCCAATTTTCTCACCGGTCTAATCCCTTCTCAGTGCTACAGGCCTCTGGTTTCTGTTCTTATTATTTTGTGTAGATTTCATTTTTCTGCTTTGTTCAAAACCGCTCTTTTCTTCTTCATACAGTTCTGCGTTGTCTTCCTGTCACAACCGAGTCTATCAGAGTCTGGCAAATCTCATACGATGGGCCGACCAAGTGATGCTTGATGGCATTGACTTGGAAGACAAGGAAAATGTGGCAGCGGTCACCAGCGTTATCAAAGCGGTTTTGGATGGTGTAAAGGTATCTACATTGAAAACATTAAAGATTCTGTATTTTAATCGGTGTAAAACTAAATATATCCTTATCTCTTTTAAGGAGTTGGTGAAGCTTACCATAGAAAAACAGGAGCAGCCATCGCCTACCACACCCACTAAACCTGTACCACCTGTGTCCCCGGCAGAGACGTAAGCGGGCGCACAATGGCTGCACACTGGAACCTCTACCGATATTTTAGTTTTTAATGTTGGTTTTGTGTGCGCAGCAGTGAGACGCCGTCACTGGACCAGGAGCAGGAACTGTGCCCAAAAGCAACTACAGCATCTCCTCTGGCAGAGGCTTCTTCTGAAGAACCAGATGAGGATGTGGCCCCCCCAAAACCTCCTCTTCCTGAAGCCAAGATGGCAGAGCTCAGGTGAGAAAGAACAGTTTACAGTAGCAATCATATAGAGATCGATCTGTAAATCTCTGCTCTTCTCTGTGGGAATGGTTCCCTTGTTGGTTGACATGAGTCAGTTTTCCGGTTTCAAATTATTTCTGCTCTTTTCCATTTATTTTATCTTTGGGTTCTTATTGGATTCTGGGTGCAGAGCACAATTGAGTGCTGATGCAGGCCAAAGAAGACCTTGCCAAAAGGAGAAGTATGTTGGCTAGTTGGATTGTCTGTTTCCATTTTAACTCCCTACATTAGAGCTCCATAAAGCTTGTTGATTGGATGTGTTTTGGTCTGCATGTTTGCATTGTCCCAAAAGTCTTTCCTCCCAGGTTTTTTTCCTGAAGAAGACATCCAATCAGAAGGCCATCCATTGCATGACAGTGTGTTGCATTGTATCATTTATGAGTCCCACAGCGTGGTCCTGTTTCTTTTAATCTGTCCTTAACATGATTTAACAACAGGCAACACAAAGAGTGGCTTTCATTCAAGGCTAACATGATCCTCTTCATCTCACTGTTCACCAGAGGAGATGCTAATATTCATGTATTCATACAGATTTAGTGTGTGCATACATGTCCAAACTATGTTTTGTGTTATTGAAGTGCTATGCTTTGTGATATTGAAGTGTTAAGTTTATTTATTATGTTTCTATAGTCCTCCACCAGCCTTACCACCTAAAAAACGCCAGTCAGCACCATCACCAACACGAGTGGCAGTTGTGGCTCCCATGAGCCGTGGCTCAAGTCTACCCTGCAGTGTTCATAGACAGGTGAGAGTTTTCCCCATCCATAATGAATAAACCTTTGAGATCATTCTCTTAACAGTGTATTTGTGCAGCAGCAGGACTATGAGCAGGAGTTTCTTCAGAGGCGATTCTCGGGTGGAAGCCAGTCGTACGGTGGAGACTCCCCCCGCCTGTCTCCATGCAACAGTATGGGGAAACTTAGCAAGTCTGATGAGCAGCTGTCCTCCATGGAGCAGGACAGTGGCCAGTGCTCTCGTAACACTAGCTGTGAAACTCTTGGCAAGTCAACCATGAAACTCATTATGGTCAAAATGTGTTTTAATTTAACATTACTTGTATAACTAATTTGCATTTTCCCATTTAGACAATGCAGAAAACTATGACCCCGACTACGACTTCCTCCATCAGGACTTGTCTAATGGAGAAAACCTGCCCCCAATCCCTGTGGGAGGGTGTCTCAGCCCCCTCCCAGAATCTCACAGTGAATCCTCATCCCCAGTGCCTGGACAACACCCTTCACATCCTCGCTTCAGCGCACTCCCACCTCAGAATACACCTGAATACTGGACCCCACAACCAAATCAGACCAACCCTTTACATGGTTCTCGTATTAGTGCACCTCCGGCATTGCCCCAAAAGAAGAGACGAAGCACTCAGACGCCAGTCTATTCAGACGGGTCTAGAGTGCTCTATGAACGCTACCCCTCTCAATATGACAACTTATCAGAAGAGGAGCTGCACCCGACACCACCTTTCCCCCTTTTTACACCCATCTCACCAATGCCCCAGTCAAATGGGGGCGTTTTCGTCGCTCAATACATGGCCACTGAAAATGCAGATGTGCCGTCTAGCCCGCCACCACTGCCTGAGAAGAAAAGTCGGCACAGTAAGTGAGAGTGGGGGTTGTTTGAGACATGATGATGGAATATAATATTAGGCCTGGAAACAGAATAATCTTTACATATAAAGAATGGTGTAATTATTAATACACAATTCTGCACTTAAGGCACAAATCAGTTAAATTAATGTTGTCAAGATATTTCTCCATCATATGCACGGACAGGAAGTGGGTACCGGATATGCTACAATGGGTCCGGGGTTAAGAAGGGCAACATGGTCGGTCTTTTCCTGACACGCCTTCTTCTTCATCACTTCCCTGGGGCTACTGTATTCGGTCACTTCACACAGCCCTTCCTGCTTGTGTTCATATATATATATATATATATATATATATATATATACATATATACATATATACATATATATATATATATATATATATATATATATATATATATATATATATATATATATATATATATATATATATATATATATATATATATATATATATATATATATATATATATATATATATATATATATATATATATATATATATATATATATATATATATATATATATATATATATATACATATACAGACCTAAAATGAGTTCTCATGAAAAACCATGTAGCATAAAATGAAATGTTTACTTTCTCTCATATTATGTTTTCATCTTCCTTTATTAGTTCTCCAGTACATGCAGTTTGTGGAAGACTACTCTGAGCCCCAGCCCTCTGTATTCTACCAAATGCCACAAAGTGAGAGCATCTATGAACAGCGTAATAAGCGCTTTCAGGAAGTCTATGGCTTTAATGACTCTTTTAGCAGCACCGACTCTGTCCATGAGCCAATTCAACCTCCAGCACTTCCCCCAAAGCAGAGGCAACTGGTAAGAAATATTGGATTTCTAAGAAATCCTTCTCAAAATGTAATGTAAATGGCTTTTTATATTTTGTTTATATTTTATTTATGAGAAATGCTGTCCAACTCTTCATTCATATTCTTAATCTTCAGTTTAAATTAAGCCGATTTACCGCCTTTTTAAAACTTTTTCTCACTTTACCCTAACCCTAGTTTCCCTAAACTAATTCCTACCTTAGCCTATACTTATAGTTTTACACAACCTTAATATATCCTGATCTTATCTTCATCTGCATTCGTTTGGGTTAGTTGCGACAATTGATAATGTACCAAATCCAAGAAGAACCTGCTCAATAGCTGTATCAAATGTATCAAATTATTAACACAAACTAAAGGTGGCCCATAAATTCATATTTTTAGTCCTGGTGGGAGGTGCACCAGCCGGGCCGGGTCAAACTCGTATTCACATGTGCAAAGTCTAATCTTGCAGCATGTTTTGGATTTGATGAACAGTGACCTACAAAAATAAGACCGTCTTTACAAAACCGGCCTCTCCAGAGTTTACATGGATTAAAAAATCTTCAAAGAGAAACACGTAGTGCCCCCATTCATACAGGCTTTCCTTTCACTCCTCACAGTTACATGTGATTTCACTTTTTTCATACATTTGTTCCTCTGATGAGTAAATCTGCTCTAATTTATTCTCTCTAGTGTAACCAACTTTCATTTCTGCTCACTTAATTTTTAACACTTTCTTTTCTAACTGTCTTTTTTCCCTCTTGCCCTTGGTTTCTTCTCAGACCTCTCACTCCTCTTCCCCTTCTTCCTCGTCTTCCTCCTCTTTGTCTTACCACCTCCAGCCGTCTCTGGCGGCCATGGAGGACTCGGGCCCAGGGCCAGGCCTCAGCATGTCTGTCTCTAACTCATACCTGATTGGCCAGACATCTCTGACCACGCTCACGGTGAGTCCTTCACCTCAGCCGCATCCCTGCTGTGTGGTCCGCACTGGTCAAGGGTCAGCTTCATCTAAGTGATCCCATAAAACTGCCGCTGGCCCTGATGGGCTGGAGATGTGGTTGCTGTGTGTGGTCCTGTTTTATTTATTCATCCATTTCTGTGTGTTTTAGCTATGGTAATTAATCTGTTTTACCTTTTAATTTAAGCCATAGTGTTTTTTTGTGCTGGTGAAGATTGGTTTATTTGAACATTGAACTTTCATCTCTGTGCATGATCGTCTTTTTTTGGTAGTTTTATTTATACTTGGGGATGTGAAGAGGGAAGACATTCAAATGAAGAATTAATATGCACGAAATGTCCAACTGTTACTTTAATTAATATGGTTTCACAGTGAACTTGGCTGCTGATGGTGATCAGGACTTTAGTGGTTGACCCAGTGTAGGAGAAGGCAGGGAGCATCCCTCAGGATATCTGTGGTGGAATGCAGCTCCAGATGGACCTGATGGAAAACACATTTCTCAGTCTGTTTCATCATCTCATCTTCACTTTCTGACAGTAGTATCATTTATTTAGTGGTATTGGCAGACTTTTCTTCCAAATCACCATCCAGTTTCCATTTCACCTGTTGTTTAATGTTTTAATTAATTATGTATTTCCTACACACATGCTGCGTTCAAAACAAGGTCTTAATTATGTCGGCTGTGTTTTTGACAGCCCTTAAATATGAAATATTTGGTCTTCTATGTGCCAAACTTCTACAGAGTTTGAAGTTTCACAGCTGCCATACTGCTGTTGACTTTGGTATATGGATTCACACCTGTATATCATATATCGTAAAACTAAACAAAAAGGTTTTGTCCTCACCCAGTTGTGAGCTCCAAACCTCTATCTCTCTGCACCTACATGTTTCTGTCTCAGGCCTGTCCTTTTTCTTTGGAATGTTTGCATTCCTCAATTCCTTGGGGCAGGAGGTTTTTTGACGATGTCATAGAAGAGGAAAGGCTTGTTGGGAAAGCAGCTTTGCTTCGACCGGAATAGAAAAGGCAGAAAAAATGTATGCCAGTTAATTTTAAGAAGTTATTTCCTATTCTCCTGGACATTTATTTAAGAAAACCTCACCAGGGATTTTCTGTGGATTGTGTCTGCTGGTGCATGATTACATTTATGTCCAGTGTTTATCAGGGATCTGCTTCTAAGCTGCTGGTATGTTGAAACAGAGTTGGTATGTGCAACGTGTTGCAACAGGTTAACAGTTCTTCACTGCCCCTGCATACGTATTTACTGGCAAGACAGCTCCAAGGTCAACTTGGCACTTTGTTAGTACATAGTTGTTTTTTAAATGTATTGTTTGGGGGTGTCATCTTGTGCTTTCTCACTGCAGAGGATGTTGTTTCATTCAGTTTGTTGCAATAGTGTACATATTGAGGCACATCATTTCTAACGTCCTGGTTTAAGACCATTTGTAATGGGCACTAAATGTGTCCTCTGATTCTAGAATATCTCCCTTATTTTCTTTTCTTGTCTTAAACTTTCTGCTCCTCTGACACTTTCACTTCTTTTATTCCTGCTTTTTACCAATCACAGAGCTTGGACCAGGTTGCTTTGACCAATCCCACCTGTCTGGATGGCAGCGGGGGCGGACCCAACGGTTCACTGACTGGCTCAGTTGGTTCTGTGGCTGTCTGTCTTCCCTCTGAGTCTTCTCTTACTGATTCTCTCCATACATCTGCGGTGAGCTTACAAATGGACAGGCAGCCCATGTTTAGCAAAAGGTGTCAAAGGATGTAAATGAACCCCTCTTCCATAATGTCTGGTGAAATGAGTGGCCCTTCTTATAAAGCTGTCCTTAGATGTCAGTATTACATTGATCTGTGCCACTACTTTGATAATATAGAGTCATGATCTTTGCCTTCTTATTGTTTCCTCTTTGTTTGATGACTGCCCAGATGACTCTCTAGGACAGCATTGTGCACTGCATGTTGTTTTGCCACTGTTTAAATGATGCACTCTAGTACCCCCTGGTGGTCATTCAGACTCTTGTGCGATACAATCCTTTGCTAGCTTGTCTTTGCCACAGTCCCACCCATCGAAAACATTATTCCCCTCTCCTCTCCTTATGCTCTGGGCCTGTGTTCCTCCTCTCCTCCTGTAGAGCGAGAGTGCCAACGACGAGGGTGGAGAGGGGGAGTACGTCAACTTGTACTCATCCAGCCAGGCCAATGGGGAGCTGCCTCTCTCCCACAGAGTAAGTAGCAGAATGCCACCAGTGAAAGGTCAATTCCATTTGCACATCGTATCACTTCAGGACATGAATCAATGAGAAAAAGGACTTTAAGTTCAGAGGTCTGTGTAATTGATTCATGACTTGAACTGTTCACTCAGAGATGGAAACTGAACAAAGACACACCTGATGGCATGAGGTCTGCACTGGTTTGCCTGCAAAGCTGCTTTTGTGCTTAACATGAGTGTGTGTTCGTACTCCTTGGCTGCTGACTGCTTTCTCCACTTGCTTTTCAAAAGTAGTAAGCTTTAACACTGCTCCACTCTTGCATCTAATATTTTGGTGTTCCTATTGGGAACTACATGGTTTGTTGGCTGTAATGTTTCAAAACATATTCCTTATAACAGCTATGTCTTTATGTGCTAGTGTGTATGTGGTGTGTTCTATGAGCTCTGTTTATGTAGTATGTGGTGGAACCACAATCAACTAATCAGTTCTTGTTCGTGATTGTGTTTGTATTTGGTTTTGTCATTTTTATACAGGGTCTCTGGGTTTTTCGGTCATCTATCATGGATGCAATAGTTTCATGTACTCCTCATCTCTTGCAACATGTCAACCTAACAATAACATTTCTCAATAATATGTTTCGAAGCATCACTGTTTTTCCGTGCAAACATTGCTGCTGCTTCTGTATCTACGTCAAATCAATAACATCAGCAGCTTTTTACCATCTAAAAAACATTGCCAAAATCAAAAATATACTGTCAAAACCAGATTTAGAGAGACTTATCCATGCGTTTGTCTCCAGTAGATTAGACTACTGTAACGGCCTGCTCACTGGCCTCTCCAAACGAGCTGTAAAACAGCTGCAGTACATCCAGAACGCTGCTGCTCGGGTCCTGACTAGAACCAGGAAGAACCAGGAAGTATGATCACATTAGTCCTGACTAGAACCAGGAAGTACGATCACATTAGTCCTGTTCTCAGGTCTCTGCACTGGCTCCCTGTGGCTCAGAGAATATACTTTAAAGCAGCTCTGCTTGTGTACAAGTCTCTCCATGGCCTAGCACCAAAGTACATCTTGGATATGTTAGTGCCATATGAACCATCTCGGACTCTGGGGACCTCAGGGACCGGCCTCCTGCAGGTGCCAGAGTCAGGACTAAACATGGGGAATCTGCGTTTCAGTTTTATGCAGCTAAAATCTGGAACAGTCTTCCTGAAGATGTGAGACAGGCTTCTACTCTGACAATGTTCAAATCTAAGCTAAAAACAGTTTTGTTTAGCTGCGCATATGACTGAAAGGATTTTTTCTTTGCACTCTTCTCTTTTGTTTGTGATTTTATTAGTTTAGAAAATCAGTTGGATTGATAATTTTTAATTTAGTTAATTTTATTGTATTTCTGTAATTTCTTTGTGATTTGAATGCATTTTTCCTGCTGTGTGAAGCACTTTGAATTGCCTTGTGTATGAAATGTGCTCTACAAATAAACTTGCCTTGCCTTGCCTTGCCTTACCTCTGTATCTACCTGCGTTGCATCAATGAAATTTCCCCATGTGGGACAATAAAGGAATATCTTATCTTATCTTAATGCTAACATCACATTTTGCAATTCTCTAATTAGGAGACTAATGCTACTGAAGATGTACTTCAAGATTCAACCCCTCAAATGACATCTACCAATAGCAAAGAGGCTATGGACAAAGCACGGTAAGAGCTGCAATAGTTACATCCAACATTGCCGCACAGTGCGTGGCCTTAATTTGTGACTGTGCTCTTCTTTCATTGCAGGAGACCAAAGTCGGCAGACTCAGTGGAGAGTGACGTGGAAGATGTTGATGAGTTGTCCCTCATTGACCACAAAGAGATTATGAGCAGGATAACACTAAAACATGAGGTGATTCTGCATTCAGTACGTGTTTCCTAATAATGTTTTAGGACAATTTTTTATGAGCCTGCAATGAGAGAAAATGTATATTAAATTAATGGAGCTATAGCAGTTAATAAAATTGTATTGTTTGGAAATTATTGTTTACCGGTAATTATTAATGTACTGCAGTTCTTTTGATTATCGTTCGTTAACTCCGGTTACTGCTTACTTTTAACCAGCTGGTGTTTTTTTCCTCCTACGTCACACCTCTTTCTCATTGTTTCATTTTGTGATTTCATCAGAATGATGATGGCCCAGATGTTCGAGCTGGATCTGGGGATATTTTATTAGTCCATGCTACAGAGACGGATCGAAAAGGTACAGTATAATAAAAGGCATTAGTTCTTAATGTTATTAGGATGACATTCATTTCTCTGACAGAAATTCAACCCTGCACTTGTTTTCACTTGACAGATCTGGTCCTCTACTGTGAAGCTTTTCTGACTACATATAGGACTTTCATAACCCCGGAGGATCTTATTAAGAAGCTACACTATAGATATCCTTTTCTGTTTTAGATGAACACCAGACGATATTTTTTACAATAGTTATATTATTTTCTTATGTCAATGTTATGTTTTCTTCTTTTTGAGGTGTTTCTGATAATACAATAAAAGGGCCTAATCTCTGGAGATGTTCATGCAAAACACTGATCAATGTCTCGATGCACTCAGTAGGGTATTCTGTTTTTAAATGACATTTGTGTGTTTCTTTTGCTAACAATGCATTTCAGTTGACCCATAATCTAATTTTGTTGGGTTCTATTTCACATACGCATTGTGTTATTCTTAACAACACTGCACATATACAAGGTTTTGTCACAGCCCAGACATATTCAAGAAGAGAGTCAGCAAGAATACTTTCTTTGTCTTGGTCAGAGTGGTGGATGAGCTGTGGTGAGTTTTTCAACTGAATACTTTTGACAATGTTTGTGTTGTGAAAATTAAATTATTGTTTTATAATTTATGTTTAGTCTTGTGGAGCTGACAGAAGACATCCTTAAACAGCTCATGGACCTGGTTTTTACGTTGGTCTGTAATGGAGAACTAAGCCTTGCTCGTGTGCTCCGCAAAAACATCCTGGACAAAGTGGAGCAGAAAAAGCTGCTGCGCTACACAAACTCCCTGAAACCCCTTTCTGCACGGGGCGTCTCTGCAAGGTACTGGAGCAGTCCTTTTTTGGGGAAAAAAAACACCACCTGGACATCGGAGTGTAAATATGGTGTTGTGTGTCTTGACAGGCCTGGCACCCTCCACGACTTCCGCAGTCATGAAATTGCAGATCAACTCACTCTTCTTGATGCCGAACTCTTCTATAAAATTGAAGTAATTATTAGATCTATTAGATCTATATATTTAGTTTTCATTACTCTACTTTAAATGTATCCATGTGCATTCAGATCCCAGAGGTTCTACTTTGGGCTAAAGAGCAAAATGAGGAGAAGAGTCCAAACTTGACTCAGTTTACTGAGCATTTTAATAACATGAGTTACTGGTAAGATACAACGTTTTTTTCCAATTGCATTTCCAAAGTCTAACAAATACCTTTCTGTAGGGTTCGATCATTAATAATCCTGCAAGAGAAACCTCAAGACCGAGAGAAGCTGCTTCTCAAGTTCATAAAAATAATGAAGGTTTGTCACACAGTCAAATCTGTCTTGTTTGTCCTTTTGAAAGGCCTGATGACATGTTGTTTTTATTGCAGCACTTAAGAAAGTTGA
>NW_027315834.1:23611861-23779361 GCF_026437365.1 Eucyclogobius newberryi
TACATCTGAAATGTCTTGCTCAAGGACACAAAAAAATTTATGCACCAGTCTAAGATGGGATCAATCTGGCCGATTGATGGTTGAATAGACTATGCTATAGATAAGTTAAAGCATTTTTTTTCTTTATTTCCTCCTCCATTCCTCTCCAACCACTATAAAAGATACATTTGATCTAATACTCTCACAGAGTTTATACACCAAAATGCCTGCATGCTGCCCATGCTGTATCATTAATATAAATCGTAATCCGGTGTGCTTTATTTATTAACTTGAAACATGAAACGTGTCTACAGAAATAATATAAAATACTCCACACAACTCATAAAACAAAAATATTTCAGAGCTATAAAACTTCTATTGCGATATCCTCATAACAAATCCTCTGTTTTTCATCAGGACACAATTTTGTAAAAGTAGTCCAGGCTTATATTGTCAGTCTTTCTCTTGTTGAGGATTCACTGAGAATAAACAAAGGCTTTCTAGAAGTGTGTTCATCCCAAACTTAGACTGAAAAGAGAGTTTTCTGTTTCATAGATAGAGTTAACCTAAACTCTGAGATAATTCACAATACTCGCACCAGTGATCAGGGCCATGTCTCAATTCCCCGTCCTCACTTCCTTTCCTCTCCTCAATTCTTCAGCTGTCAACACATGCGCCATGTGCAATAACAAATATGTGACACACCCACCACCCTCACAAAAAAAGCTCAATAAGCTGTCGTTTTGGGTTGAGGCTTGCCTTAGACTGGAAGGAACTGACTTTGGAGGCAAGGTATCTCCACTGTCTGGGACTTCCTCACCCATTTCCCTCAGAGAATTGAGAAATTGAGGACAAGAGGAGGATGCCA
Organism: Eucyclogobius newberryi; assembly: GCF_026437365.1. NCBI lineage: Eukaryota > Metazoa > Chordata > Actinopteri > Gobiiformes > Gobiidae > Eucyclogobius > Eucyclogobius newberryi. Next base: position 23,612,709 of record NW_027315834.1, read on the forward strand.
GGAAAAATAAATGAGATAGGGCCAGTGAAGTAAAACTGTAGGCCTAATCCATTCTCCTCAGACCCCTTACTCTTAGAATATCAGACCATCAAACAATCAAACATACTTAATACAACACTAGATAAATGCAAACCTTTTCCCCTCAAGATCAGAGAACCACCCAAGGTTATCAGCAATTATGTGATGATTTGTGCACCCTTTACATGTCACAATCACCACTCCTTTGTGGTACGACAACTTTGATATCTTCTCAGTGGATCTGGTGGAACAAACCTGCAACCCAGACATATATTACAACACGGCGTTGGTTTATCGTTGTTAATAATTATTATAATATTATTTAATAATAAATATACATATATAAACACACATTATATATATATATATATATATATATATATAATTTTATATTTATATAAAATTATTATCATTATTTTAAATTCCCACGTGATCCTAAGAAACTGCTGGTACCTTGCATGTGTAAACAAGATGATAATGTGTTGATCTGACTTTTCCAATGGCGTTAAGGTCGTCATTTGAATGCGTTGCAAAGGCCCTGAAGCACAATCTTGGTTCAAATCTGTCAATTCCCACAAAAACATTCGTAATCCGCTCCCGTCGAGTGTGAACGCGCTGCTCTGTGGTCAAAGCTGATGTGAAATTGTACATTGAAGTCCTGGGTCTGTGGAGAGTTGACCCGGAGCAGTAAGTCCTGAATAAACTTGTGATCTTGTGCTTCTCCCGTGAGGCTAAAGCAGCGGCGCGAATCATTGTAATCATTGATGAAGCAGAGCTCATTCCATAAACATTTGTTCCATAAAAAAACAAAAATATTTTTTTCAGTCTGTCGCTGCTTCATGACACTACGTAGTGACGTGACAAAGCTGCGACAGACTCCGTGACGTCACTACTATCCAACCCATGGATCTATTATACTTTTCAACACAACTGTTTTTACGTTAGATTTGAGCTCAGAAAGGAGTGGTACGATTTGAATAAATCTATAAAATGTCTGATACAGGGGCTAGTCTCTCTATTTACGACAGTAAATATGGTTATTGCTTGAAGGAAAACAATATTTACAATGTCAAATATTTCTACATCCAAATCATACACAATATAAAATATATGATGATTTACATTAGGAATATTTGACATTTTTAGAGACAACAACTTTCTAATATCACTCCAGATTTTTTGGGACACAGGACAACTTTTTAAAAGGTGCTCTAAAGTTGCATCAAAGAAATCAGAAAAGGCACATCCTATTGTATCAAATTTAAATTGTTTATGAAGAAAATGGGACACTTACGTATAATGGCCAATAAATTAATGAGAATAATCTCATAAAGTAATGAGAATAAACTCCTTAACGAGCTGCGCTCATGCCATGGCCATAAGCACTATGTCTTTATAGTATATATAAATATATAAAATATAATAGCAGCAGCATCACAGAGAGGGAGAGGAAGAAGCTGGACAAAGTCATCAAGAAGTCCAGCTCCGTCCTGGGCTGCGCTCTGGAGGTGGGGGACGCAGGAGGTGGGGGACAGAAGGGTCCTGGCTAGATTCACATCTATGCTTGACCATGAGTGTCACCCCCTGCTGGACACTCTGTCCGCTCTGGAGAGCAGCTTCAGTGAGAGACTGATCCACCCTCGCTGTGTGAAGGAAAGGTTTCACAGGTCTTTCCTTCCTGCTGCTGTCAGACTTTATAACAAACACTGTTAGTCCTGAACACTCGCAATACTGACCTAACCATGTGCAATTCTGTCATATGTGCAATTACTGTCGTGATTCATGTGCAATTACTGTGAAATTCATGTGCAATCCATGTGCCGTTGTGACACATATTCATGTGCAATTACTGTCGTGATCACATGCAATGGCATTTATGTATTTATTTATTTATTTATTTTTGTCTTTATTACTTTTTCCCCTCATCCCTTGTTGGGTTTTGTCTATAGGAGTTTTTGTTTATAGGAGATCTTCTACTGAAAGTGTTTTTTTTCAAACTTCCTATAAGTGATCTGTTCTTTTCTTCTGTATCTACCTCTGTATCTACCTGCGTTGCATCAATGAAATTTCCCCCTCTTTTCATGTAGGCTCTCCCCTGCTGTCCAAACAGGGGCCGGTGGGCTGTAGAATCAGGCTGATCTTCAAGACATCAGGGATCAAGTTAAATACTGCAGGTTCTGTTCTCCACTTGTGAGCTTTTCTTAGTAGAATTCCTTGGAGCTGTCAACAGTTATGCTATAGGGCCAGATGCTGATGCCCAAACTGTGGGTTTAGGATGACACTTCATGGCATAACCCTGAAGCACATGGCAAGATAGGGGGGAATGGATGAGGGGCACGCGAGTGTGGTTGAAATTGAACTTGAGTAAATTCAAACCTGGTCAAACATTGAAGCCAGGGTTTTGTGTTGGTTATTTTTGTGGAACGTGAACAATATGTAAATGTACAAAACCGTTAATGTTACTCAGTTATTGGCTCCTTTATGTTGTGGTAATTGTTTATGCTCTTGGCTCAAACAATTAAGGGGCCGGTGTGTAGGAGCCATTTGGACTGCCCTTCATATGTCCACCTCCACATCCAGGGTTTGATGGTGCAGAAACATATGATTTTTGACCATGTCTAGTGTAGTTCCATGTGTTATTGTGGCAAAGGTGAGCCAAATAAATTAATTTGAACTATTTCACAGGACTATTTTTTTGATGCTTTGGAAGAAACTCGTGCTTAAAGACTTCTGTGCACCTTCAATCAGAAGTGGCTGTTTTGGCATATCAAACTAGACTCTACAAATACGCTTCACTTTCTGCATTATTACCAACCATCTGTAAATCTGTGTAAATATCTGTATACATACCGAGACCAAGTTTATTTTTTACCTTATTTATTAGTAAATTCTTAATTTATGCATGCCACATTTGACCCTATAGACGTTGCTATTTTATTATTCATTGTTTTATGTTGCACCTTAATGCCGAAACGTGTTCCTATGTTTACGAACTATGTTCATTGAAGATTGTAGCTTTAGAAATACTATGATATTCTCTGTGTACAAACCAAATTAAGTTGGTCAACAAATCCCTTATGGTCCATTATATCAGTTACAAACTGAATTCCTTTGTTAGTCCAATCAGACTTGAATACTGACTTCCTGTTGATTAGTATTGATCTGTTGTTCCACAGGACTGACCTATGTGGAGTAAAGTTATGTGTGAATATAATTTTCAAAAGATGCAAAATTTGACTGATATTTTATCTTGGTTATCTAAAAGTCACACCTTAAGAAAAAATCTAGACTGCCAAAATTATTTTAAAAAATAGCCCTAGGAATGTGAAACCACATGGAGTTGGGTGAAGCATTTTTTTTAACCAATTGACTCTGAAGGAAACAATCAAGACCTCAAAATCTAACGGCCTGTTCAGACCACGGGCCATTTATTCAAATGGGCACCGATGGGCAAAATGTTTGTAAAATCTCATTCTAAGGTGATCCCTGTAATGAGGAATCTTTACGTGAATGGTGTTGAGTTATCAGATTATAAATGTAACAAATATATACGAAGTTGTTTACTGAACTATAGTGTCACTAACTCCCTTAAAAGGGATTATTTCCTCAAATATGTTGAAAAACAACACACAAAAATAAGATTTAAGTATCGGTCTTTTATTGAAAATAGATGTGGGTAATTGTACATTCTGTAAGAAGGAAAATTAGGATTTGGATCATTTGGCTTGACCTTCAAAACTGCATTAAGTCTAAAGGGATTAAAATTAGAAATATATCCATTATTGATATTTTGTTTGGCACTTTTATCAATTGTCTAATTGAAAATTGTATTAATAATATTATTTTATAAGCAAAATATTACATACATAAATGTCGGTTTAGTCCATCCCAAACGTTATTCATTGTAGGAATGAGCTAAAGTCTTATAAAATATTATCCTGTACATTTATTTTGCAAATTTTATTTTATTGTGAATGAACAGTTATCTTGTTCATTGTATATTTGTACGGTACCTGATTTTTTTTTTTTGCTTTGTTTTGTCATTTTATTTTTTAATAAAATCTGAAATGTAATTGTTTTCACTATGTTTTTGTGAAATGTGTTATAGTTTGAAATTGAAAGTCTGCTCTTGTGTCTATTATGTATATGAAGCCTATTTAATTATGAAATAATAATGATAATAATCATAATTGTAATATTAATTCTAATGATAACAATAATAATAATAATACTTACCATTCTAAAATGCAACACGTATTTTCGCTCAAAAACATGGTATTTGAGACTCTATTGTATGTTGTTCTCCAGCCCAGCAGGTGGCGACAAAGCTCGACTCCGTGAGCTATCAAAAAGAAAGAGAAAGCCATAAAAGCACGCAGTTTGTTCTACGAGGCCTCGACCAACAACACTACAGCGCCTTAAAACGTGAGAGAAATGTTTGAACCCAAAGTCGAGAGGATTAGAGGTACAAACTGCACTAAAGCTGGTGAGTACAAATAAAAAGTGAAGGTGATTGTGCAAAGAAACGCGTTTTGTTTGCCCGAGTATGAGTATCAAGGAAATTCAACTTTCCTTGGAAAAGGTCCCCTCAGGGCGAGGAATCCTGAACACGACAGACTCGTTTTTCACGCCTGGATTAATGTGTGACACTGCTGTAATCATGAGTGATTTTAGGTTTACGGGGGTCTTTAAAAGTAGCTGTGCAAAATGTGTTGGTGTGATGATGTTTTGATGAATTAATAACTTAATATTTGAAAATGTAAAGGATTGTAACCAATAAACTGGTGCAGACCACGGTGACGTTACTACGCGTTTGAATCACCATGAATTATCACACACATCTCAAAACACAAGTCATTTGTGTGATCACTCAGAGCTCTGAAATATTGTTTTATTGTTTGTTGCCACAGAGGAGCATTATAAGTGAAACCAAAGGAGAGTTTTCCATTATAAACGCAGAGTGAATCATCGTTATCTGAAGTTCTGCAGCTCTTGTCATCTTTGTGCTCTGATTATGGACATTATATTAATAATATGGATTATATGCACACAAAAAATCAGATCCTTATCTGATTTCTGGAGATATCAGATTATTGTTATCATCTACTGTGAGAAACCTTATTTCTTTCAGAATTCTTTTTCCTGGTAGAATATTTTTTTCCTTCTTTATTTCAGAAAATCAGGCAAAAAAGGGCCAACTAATATGACAAAGACACAAGTGAAGGATTTTTTTGGTCTACTACTAGTGATTTTTTTAACAAATTGATGAATCTTCGGATTATTCTTTTGATTAATCGATTAATTGTTGAACAAATAAAGGCCCATGAATTTGAGCATTTACTAAATTAGATCAAAATAAAGTGAAGCCACATGAGGACAGTCGAAGCAATGTTTTAGTGAAAACACTATGTTTACACATTCCTGTGTTGATTCATGTCATTCCTGCTCTGTCAGGGCCAAAAACCTCTTCTTTCAGCACATGTTTTGGAGTCCGTCCTTAGGCCAGGTAACGGTTATCAAGTTACTAAATTAGTTAAGAATGTAAGTTATTTTTGTATGATTATTTTGGCCCTTAGGCTTTATAAGACAGCTGAGAAATGGGGATGAGAGGGATGGGAAGACATGCAGTAAAGTGTCTGAGCCAGGATTCAAACTCACTGCACATGGAGCCTGGGCATGTGTGCCGTCGCCTTAACCATTTGGCCACCGAGCAACACCCAAGATTTATTTTGTGCATGTACACTCACGCCGAATATCAGATTGAATTATTATTGGATTATTTAATTATTCTAGTTCTCATATTTTCACTGGCCCTGATGTAAATGTACCCAATGTCTTAACATAGAATATCCACTGTGTATTAGCCATTAAAGATGTAAATAACTGTTACCCTAGGGCTAACCCTAAATGTTGTTTCTTTTCAGATAAACCATCATGATACCCATCACAGAACTCCGGTATTTTGCCGACACCCAGCCGGCGTACCGCATCCTAAAGCCATGGTGGGACGTTTTCACAGACTACATCTCGATCGTCATGCTGATGATCGCGGTGTTTGGCGGGACACTGCAGGTCACTCAGGACAAGATGATATGCCTGCCTTGCAAGTGGGTGAGCAGTGCAACCTGTGAGACGAGGCCGGTGCCAAACATCACCGTTCCCTACGCCCCGGAGCCTAAAGGCATTCAGTATGACCTTGACCGCCATCAGTATAATTATGTTGACGCTGTGTGCTACGAGAACAAACTGCACTGGTTTGCCAAGTATTTCCCCTATCTGGTGCTGCTCCACACGCTCATCTTTCTTGCCTGCAGTAACTTCTGGTTCAAGTTCCCACGCACAAGTTCAAAACTGGAGCATTTTGTCTCCATACTCCTCAAGTGCTTCGACTCGCCGTGGACAACCAGAGCTTTGTCTGAGACTGTGGTGGAGGAGAGTGACCCGAAGCCTCCGGGCAAAATGAACGGCTCTGTGGACAAGAAGGCCTCTAGTATCAGCGAAGACGTGGAGGCTAGTGTGCCCATGCTTCAGCGCACAAAGTCCAGAATTGAACAAGGGATCGTAGACCGTTCGGACACTGGGGTTTTAGATAAGAAGGAGGGCGAGCAGGCCAAGGCACTTTTTGAAAAAGTGAAGAAGTTTAGGATTCACGTTGAAGAGGGCGATATTGTCTATAGTCTTTACATACGGCAGACCATCATCAAAGTCATCAAGTTTATCCTAATCATTTCTTACACGGCGTACTACGTCCAGAATATAAAGTTTAATGTAGTGTGCGACGTAAAGTCCATGGAGACTCTCACAGGGTACGGCATGTTTTACTGCGCCCACCCGCTGGCGACGCTTTTTAAGATTTTGGCGTGTTTTTACATTAGCCTGGTTCTTGTTTATGGTTTGATCTGCATGTACACTCTTTGTTGGATGGTCAGTCGATCACTAAAAAGATACTCATTTGAGTCAATCCGCGAAGAAAGTCGTTATAGTGACATTCCCGATGTTAAGAATGATTTTGCCTTCATGTTACATATGATAGACCAGTACGACCCTTTGTACTCGAAGCGTTTTGCAGTTTTTCTCTCCGAGGTGAGCGAAAACAAGCTGAGGCAACTCAACCTGAATAATGAGTGGACCCTAGAGAAGCTTAGGCAGCGCATCACCAAGAACTCCCAGGATAAGCTGGAGCTGCATCTCTTTATGCTCAGTGGCATTCCTGACACAGTGTTTGATCTGGTGGAGATCGAAGTACTCAAACTTGAGCTTATACCAGACGTGACTATTCCTCCAATCATCGCACAGCTGTCCAATTTGAGAGAGATGTGGCTGTATCATACACCAGCTAAAATTGAGGCCCCGGCGCTGGCTTTCCTGAAGGAGAACCTCAAGTCCCTTCACATAAAGTTTACTGACATTAAGGAGATCCCATTATGGATTTACAGTTTAAAGAACCTGTGTGAGCTGCACCTAACGGGTAACCTCAGCGCTGACAACAATCGCTTTATTGTCATTGATGGTCTACGTGAGCTCAAACGGCTTAAAGTGCTGCGTTTGAAGAGCAACCTGACTAAACTCCCCCAGGTTGTGACTGATGTCGGTGTTCATCTTCAGAAGCTCTCCGTCAACAACGAAGGAACGAAGCTCATGGTGCTCAACAGTCTGAAGAAAATGGTCAACCTCTCGGAGCTTGAACTGGTTCGCTGTGACCTTGAACGCATCCCACACTCCATTTTTAGTTTGCACAACCTGCAGGAGATCGACCTGAAGGACAATAATCTGAAGACCATTGAGGAGATCATCAGCTTTCAGCACTTGCACCGCCTTGTGTGCCTCAAACTGTGGTACAACCAGATTGCATACATCCCCATTCAGATCGGTACGCTCACCAACCTGGAGAAGCTCTATCTCAATAGGAACAAGATTGAGAAAATCCCCAACCAGCTGTTCTTCTGCAGCAAGCTTCGATTCCTAGACCTGAGTCACAATGACCTGACGAGCATCCCAGCAGTTGTTGGCTCTCTACAAAACCTGCAGTACTTTGCCGTAACTGCAAATAGGGTGAGTTTCATCTCCTTTTTGAATATTCTTTTCACAGACTGTTGTGTATTTCATTGTTCGTGGAAACGCATACGTTCATGATATTGTTGTGATGGCAATTGCATTAAATATTATGTTTTTATTCTTGGGGTTCTTTCAGATCGAGACATTGCCTCCTGAGTTATTCCAGTGCAAGAAGCTGCGCACTTTGAATCTTGGAAACAACTGCCTGCAGACGCTTCCGTCGCGCTTTGGAGAGCTCACTGGCTTAACTCAGCTGGAGCTCAGAGGGAACCGGCTGGAGTGCCTTCCCGTGGAGCTCGGAGAGTGTCGCCTTCTAAAGAGAAGTGGCCTGGTCGTGGAGGAAGATCTCTTCAACACTTTGCCATCAGATGTGAAGGAGCAGCTTTGGAGGGCTGATAAGGAGCAAGTTTGAATACTTGTCTAAAGCTTTACTGTTGGAGTTTAATAGGCTGGTAATCCTAAAGAAGTGAACATCAGCCACTGAGCTCAGAAACGCTGCCTGGCTGTTTTTATTAGTTCTGCCTCTATATCAAAATCTTTTAATCGTTTAAATATTCACCATAGTGAATTTAAATTGATGCTTTTTTCAGCTTTCTGACATCCAAAATGAAAAGGCAAACGATGCTGAGTTCACTATTAATCATGCACTAATTTAAACAGTATTTTAGCAATACTTTGCCACCATATATCCATGAGAACCATGTCTGGGTTTCTTTTTACTGCCTTCAAGATGATCCAACAGCCGATGCCCTAATCTGACATCTCATCTTTCAATGGACATGTGTTGGACGTGAACGGGAGCATCAGTTCTTCAGTTGACCGTTCTCTAGTTTGACTCATAAACATCATCAGATTAGGCATTTTGCATGGTAAGAATAGTCTGTCTATAGTCTATAACTGAGTACAATTCAACATAACAGAGATATCTGCAAGTCTTATCAAAGATTGTATCTGTTGAAGCAGATTTTTAATGGCATGGTTTTCATCCACAGCGTCATGTTTCAGCATGTGAAGGAAGAGACTGGGTGGGGTTCTTCACCTAATGTTTTTTATCTGTTTTTATTGCCTTTTTGTATAGTATCTATGCCTGTAATTCAGAAATGACCTTTATCCAGTATATGGCAGTACTTGCTTTACTGTATTGTAGAGGTATGCCTTTTGAACAGGGTAAATAATATAAGATGGACTCCACACATGGTGCACATTTTCTTATTGTCTTAACATGAATGAAGCAAGCTTGCACAATATGATTAAGAGATATTTAAATTGTTTTTTCTTCACTACTATTGGGCCAAAGTGATTTCAGATACATTCATCAGCATGCTGTATCTGCTTGTGAATGGTGTCACTTACATAGACTAAATGAGTTTACTCCAACCGGGACAAGCACGAATTGTCAAAGCCTTATTTTAGATTTATGTGTTGAAAATCACCGTATTTAATCGCCTTGCTGGTATAATGCATTACCAAAATGTAACACTGGTGCTTTTGTTCTTACCAGCTTTATTTTGTTTATTTTGTATGGTCACTTTGAACTTTATTTCTTTTTTTACTTGTGGTTCACTCTTCAAGAAGGGTACGTTATGAGATGGGGACAGAAAAGTCAATAAAATGTTTTGTAAATGTCATTTTTGTTTTCCATTTTAAAAATGAGCCTTTTCTGCACATCGAAGGCTTTTTGTGCTTTACTCATTTCCCCCATTGCCAGATTTGCAAAACTTTCTGCCTTTTCAACCTTTTGCCTTGTCCTAAGAACGTCGTGTCAGCGAATTTAACAGCTGATTATGGAAAAAGTCGGTTACATGATCTGTGTTAATTTATAATCTAAGATATTGTACGTGCTTTGTTTGTTTTGTACCACTTTGTTAAGACTTTTTGAGGAGGCATGCCAGATTTGCGCACCTTTCTGAGAAACTTTAAATGATCTGTACATTTTAATGATTGGTGTGATGTACTATTCACCTCTGACAGAGCAGTTTGTATTGTTTTAATGTTTTGGTCGTTTGTTTCCCTGGTTTAACTTTACATGACGAGTGCCGTTTATTCAACCTCTGTTTTTGTAAAGTGGACAGTTTAGGTCCATCTGACCTGCGCTAAATCGAATCAGACCGTTGGCGAAATTTTTTTTGCTCAAAAAACGTTTCGAATTAAACTGCACTAAAAAATGGAAAGCAATCAATAAAGATGGTTATATATTAAAAAAAAAAAATAATATTTAGCTTTTAATTACTCAAATCAAGCCAAAGTCACATGTTTTTACAGTGATGAAGATTTCCCATTACAGTTGTGAATGTTTACATTTTGAATGAAATAACTTTATTTCTGAAGTTTGCTTGTGCCCCTATAGAAACATGTCATTAATAAAAACATACAAGTACGTTTTTATACAAGATTTCAAATAGATGGAAATGTATATTTTGCTTTTGTTCTGATGTGTGGGGAAGTGATGTGTTACCAGTTTAAAAAGTAACCAGTATTATGTAACTAATTACTTTTAGTGGTAACTTCCCCCAACGCTGGGCCTGAAACATGACATCTAGTGGTTTAAATGTGCCAATGCACTCGTGGAAAAAAAGTCCAAAATCCGATTAGTTCACTACCAGGTCATCACATGATCGGAAACGACGTGCGTTTGGTCCAGTCCAGGTCCAGGTCCAGTCCAGGGACGTGTACAGGAGAAGTTTCCTGTAAAATCTCTTACAAGTGAAAGCCCTTGCAGAAAATATGGATTTCATGACTGATCGTGACATGCAAACGGTAGGTAGCCGTTTGAACCAAGCTCATTTTCTGCGTGCTTATAGTCGAGTTATAGTCTACTTTACTTTAACACCACTATCACACATAGCACACATAAAGCGTGTTGCAGAGGCTCAGTGTGATGTTTGTGCTCAGTACGTGGAGGATGGTTACGTGGTGTTGGACGCGCTGCTCTCTCCACGAGAGTGCGATGAACTCAGGCAAAGGATGAGTGAGATTGTGGAGCAGATGCACGTCCCAGAGCACTGTCGCACCACGTTCTCCACATATCACGACGAACAACTCAAAACACAGGTAACACGGTGCAGTTTTTAAATGTGAAGATAAATGAGATGTAGTCTATGTGATTTACCCAGGATGCTTCTTGTACATGCTTCATTTTAAAGATGCAGGTAAATGTCCCCCTTTTCACAAGCTTTTGACCTGCACGACTGCTGCAAGTGTTTTCTGTGACCTTAAGTGACCTTTTGGCTAAATTAAAACCCTTATGTCAACACTGTCTGACAGACCTACTTTTTACCCATTTTTTGTAAAGATGACCAATTACCTTTACAATCCACAGGGAAATGCAGATTATTTTATCACCAGTGGAGATAAGATTCGATTTTTCTTTGAAAAGGGAGTTTTTGATGACAAGGGTAGGTCTATCGAAACCGTATTATGTCATTGTTAAATGTAATTGCAGACATTTTCTCTTCTCTTGCAGGAGAGTTCATTGTCCCCAGACAGACGTCAGTCAATAAAGTAGGACATGGTGAGGAACAAAAACATGTCTGTCCCATTTTTTATTTTGTAGCCTACACCAATACTTAATTTTAATTGTTTTTAAGCCCTCCATGCCTACGAGCCTTTGTATAAAAAAGTTACACATTCTCCCAAAATGCAGGTGAGTTGACCCTTGAATTTAGATGAACAACTGCAAATGGCACTAGTGGAGAAATCCACTTTACAAAGAAATCAACCTGGACAAAGTATTGGACATGTGAAGGTGGACACAAAACGAAAGGAAAGCAAAGCAAATGCCACTGACTGCACCAAAACTGCGGCAGCACTAACGAGCGATGGGAACATCATTTTCAACCGTTTAGAAACAAATCTGTTAATGTGTCCAATGCCTTTTCCATGGATTGTTTCACATTATTGCAATAAACCGGTCTTGAATGTTCTTGTCCAAGGGTGTTGCAAAGAAGCTAGGTCTAAGAAGTCCTGTTATTTTACAAAGCATGTACATCTTTAAGGTAAGTTTATCATTTATGCAGTTAAACCAACAAAGTTGTTACAATGGATTGTGCTTTTTATTTTTATTTATTTTGTAGCAACCAGGGATTGGAGGAGAAGGTGGGAAAGATATTACCTCCTGATAGATTTTCATACATTATTGAATTGCATTATAAGTTATTGTGTATCACCTCAGTAACACCACATCAAGATGCCACATTTTTGTACACTGAGCCCCTGGGGAGAGTCGTGGGTGTGTGGATTGCTTTAGAAGATGCTACTGTCGAAAACGGCTGCCTTTGGTTTATCCCAGGATCTCAAAAGAGTGAGTATAACTTTGTAATATTTTATATTATTTTATACTCAAATTAAATGTTCATGTAGATGGCATAACCCGGCGTATGGTGCGTAGTCCAAAGGGCACTTATCCACTGACCAACTTCATTGGTCAGGAACAGACCTATGAAGACAATAAGTTTGTCCCTGCACCTGTTAAAAAAGGTACATTTTGCAGACATTTGTCATACATGGACATTACATTTAACTGTGACAAACATGAACCAGACTTTTATGAACTCTAATAACTTGGTGCAGGTGGTGTGGTCCTTATCCATGGTGAAGTAGTTCATCGTAGCCATGAAAACACATCAGAAAGTTCCCGTCACGTCTACACTTTCCATATGATGGAGTCCCAGGACGCCAAGTGGAGCCCCGAAAACTGGCAAGTTTGGCTTGTATTTATAAGACGAAATTAAGATGACTTTATTTTTATTTCTTGCCTTACAGGTTGCAGCCCACTGAGGAACTCCCCTTCCCCCCACTTTATACAAAATAAATGCTGAACCACATAAATATCATGTGTTCACACTTTTTATTTAGTTTAACCGTCCATTTCTTCAAACACCTTTGGGGCAGCAGATCGCACTGATTTATATCCAATATTGTAATTTCCTGTTTCAGAATATGGTTCAAGTTGTTTATTGAAAGACTATAGTAAAATAGCTTGTATTTTAAATAACATTGCATTGGAAATATTCACGGAAAAAAACAACAAAGTTGAATATTTATAAATAACTTGAGAGACTATCTTATGAAAGAAGAGATACATTATTTTTGTTTTCACAGTAAATGTTAAAAATGGTAAAGCAGTCAGATCATGCAGATACAATGACAATATGTTTCTGATAAAGATGACCTGGATACAAAAACATTTGAAAATGAACTTTTCTTTAGGTCTATTCACACACAAAAAGGACTCTGCATGTTTAATTATTATTTTGACTTGTTCATTAAATGGTTCTACAAAGTCACAGAAAATAGAATTCTTCTATAGAACAGATTTATTATCATGCAGACCATAATTAAGACGCAAAGAATCCCTTCTGAAGCAAATCACACGGGCTCCAGCCATTTATTCATACTGTTGTGTTAAATTATACAAATATTAAGGCAACCCCTGTTTCATTTAATATTCTTTCATCACCTTCAGAGAATAGGCAAACTTTATTTATTTTTTTACATTTAAGTCTGTTCTTGAAGGGCAGTATCCCTCACTTAAAGGGTTAATTAAAAGGTAGTACCATTTAGTTTGCCACTTTACAAAATATGTCATTTACAGCCAGCCAGAGAACAACTAAATCAAATCATTGTGCTCCATAATAATTTGAATTCTTTGTCTCCATGCAATACCATGTAACTAGGCATATTTTGATCACAACACATTGCTTTGACAAAAGGTGTTGTATTCATTTGTGTTTTGTAATTACTTGTTGCTTAAAGCAACAGCAGGATGAAGAGGTACAGCGGCAGGAGGAGGTTGTCGATTTGTGAGGTGTAAGCCTCTAGCATGGCCACCAGAGTGATGGAACCAACAATCCATGAGTAGGTTGAGTTCAGATTGATATTCCCATCAAAGATAAGAAACAATGCCACAGCAATGATCTGTGCAAACACTGATGTTGCAGTCCCCTCCATGGTTTTCTTTGTGCCTGGCCATCGGATCTCACCCATTGTGCTGCCAAACACAGATGCCATGGTGTCTCCAATTCCAACAGCCAGCACACCAGCATAAGGCACCAGGCCTCCTGCACCAGGGAGTACACCTTTAGGAGCACAGGGCCCTGGGAAAAGCCACACAGGCAGAGACATTCCCATGAGCAGATAGATGTGTGTGAGGATGAGAGGCCCAGAGTCCCTCTCATCCAGGAATAATGTAAGCAACTGCCGTAGAAGCTGGCCGAGTGGTTGTATCCGGAAATAACGCACATATTCCAAGAACAAAAACACTGCAAGGCAACCAACAGATGCCACATGAAGCAACTGTCGGTCGTAGATCAGCCCAGGAACATATGTGGCCACTACAATCAGGTGAAAGTACTTTCTGACTACTGTTGATGCTTGATGCTTTTTGGAGCCTGACTGTCGCTGATAATTTTGTTGTAGAACAACACAAGTGGCCCCTACTGCTAAGAAAACCCAATACCCCAGAAGACACAGTCTCTTGTCATTTAATGTGAGAAAGTCTATTAGCCACATAATGGGATGGCGTCCGATAAACAATGCCAGCCACGGCAGCAGGATTCCAAGCCCCAAGACGGCAGTCATTATGTGGAAAAATAGAGATGAAACCCATGTTTCTGACTCCATGAAGCAGAAGAGCAAGGCAAAGATCATTCCCAGTAACAAAGAACCCAAGACTACCACTGGCAGTAAATAGTTAACTGGGTCACCTTTGACCTCAGCCAGATTCAGAGAGCGTTTAATGAGCTGGTTAACAATGAAACTAATTCCTCCAACAATGAGAAGGGCTTCTCCAGGTGTGAAGCAGCGCGGTAATAGATAAAGAACAATCAGGCTGAGATACACAAATATTAATAGCACCTCTAAAACCTCAATGACCTCAGAGACAGTGAGTGTCTGTTTTGTTGTATAGACAATGGCACTGGCAGCTATACCTGCGATAACGCATGTGTTTGTGGGCAGAGGTCTGGTGATGCCAAGAGCAATCAGAGAGAGAAACAGAGCCAGCATCATGCCCGTTATTGTCATGACCATGGAGAAGCGCTCAAAATAAACATTTCCTGAAGCAGAGCATTTTTCTCTTAATGCTAGTCCTAGCAGGGGCAAGACCATCGATGCTGGGACAATGCCACTGTTTGCAGAGGGGCGAAACTGAAATACAGCGCCTCCTGATTTGAGCAGACGGTCCCATTTGTGTTGTACATAGAACGCTTGAATGAAGAGGGCGATACAGCACCAGGAGTGCTGGTTCCAGACCGCCAGGTGGACACACAGCACCACCGCCAGCACCACAGAGGACTCCACTATTGCTGGGTTGATCTCCATCACTGCAGGACTGAGGCGGTGAAGCATCAGGGGATGGATATGAGCAGATGGTGAAGGTGTGATGAACCTCTGTCACTTCCTCTGAATGGGACCATTCATCATCTAGCAGACACTCTAGTTTGGGGTTAATGCACCTGCAAAAAAAAAAAAACCACACAATTAAATCCTATAAATGACCAGGATCTACAGCTCACAACTTCTCACAAAAGGTCAGCACCAGTCAAACAGAAAACATACTCAACCATTTTCTTTAAACTTATCACCAAACAGAGCAGGGAATATAACCAGTAAATGGTCAAAGCATTTCAATGATAGAATTACACATAAAGAGAAGGCTTTTGTTGCAGTGAGGTTTGGGGTGATTTAAAAAGTCTAATTTAGCACAAGAGAGTAAATTCCTATGGCGTGGGTGAATATGCAGTACAATAATGAACACACAGCCTGCACACTAGTGTCAATGGGAAGGCGTCAAGCTCGTGCTGATGTAGAGCAGACTGTGCAGCGTGTAGACAAACACAAACATACATACCGCTTACTATTTCAGACGTAAGATGCACACGTGTGTTTTCTGAACACAGAGGAGTCTTTTTTTTGTCCTCGACTGTCGCTTTTAGCCATGGATATGTTCTCTCACCCAGAAGGAGGAGGCCATGTTTGACAGCGCGGTCACGTGGCCAAGCGTTTTCTTAAAGGGGACATTTCATGAAATCAACTTTACGTTTCCTGGTCACTAGTTTACAGTCAATGTTTACTACTTGAGTTGTATTTTGATTGATCCTGTATTGGATTGAGGCACGTGATTTCAGATTGAGAAAATTCCTGTTTTCACCTATCCCCTATCCCCACCCACAACCCTGTTCTTGTTGTGATTATTTGTTAAAGGCATAATGGACGATTTTTTGGGGCGCCAAATCTGAGTCTTATTTCCTCGTGGCGTGGACTACCGATCAGTCCTGCCACGTATCAATCATAGAACGCACCTACCGCTCACCTGTAGCCTCGTTCTGGCTCATCCCCATGAGCAGCACGTTTGCCCGTGTCTAAGCGCATGGATCCATCATAATATAGTTCCCTCAGTGTACGGGACAAAATTAAGACAGAGAAAGACAGTTCGAGCTGGCTCAGAAGAGACGGAAATCTATGGGAGACGAGAGATGCGATGTGATCCGTTGCACGTGTGGCCGCGAGGCTTTACTATGCGTCCGCACGGGGCGACTGCGCTTGCGCACTACCGCTTGAGTTCTCAAATCGGCGAGAAATCGATTGAATTACGCTTTTAAGACTCAAAGTGAAATATGTAGGGTTTATAAAAGCCACGTGGCCACTTTCAAAAATAAAAACATGTAATTGACAATGTAGTGCGGACTGTAATAACTTGATAATTTAGCCATCACTGCAGGGTGTCGGGTTAGGACAGCAATGCTATGTTCAGGTGAGTGAAGAGAATGAGGAGCCACGGCGACGGGTCAGGAGCTGCGTTGTATCAATGAAATTTCCCCATGTGTGGACAATAAAGGATTATCTTATCTTATCTTTATTGAACCTCACAGGTACACACACAGATCGCTTTCTTTCTCTCTCCTTCGCTGATTCTTCTCTGGTTCCGCCCTGACCTGATTGATCTTTCGTACAGTGGACTTCTTCTTGTAACACTGGTTGTCAAGTGTTACATTACCGCCACCCACTGCAGTTGTACGTCTTAGACTTTAGACTTTATTCTTGAGAAGCGCAGGAGCTCATAGCCCACAAGTTCTAAGCACATAAGGTCTTCTTCCTCTTCTTCTTCTTTGGTGTTTTATGGCAAATATCTTATTCTTCCTCTTTGGCGTACCGCTGTCTATATCCCCTATCTTCGATGCACGAGTGAAAAGCACAGGAGGTGATCAAGGCTAAATGGAATGCATGTGACATCATAAAACACCCTATGTTGTTGTTGTTGTTGTTGTTGTTGTTTTATGGCGGTTGGCATCCAATTGTTGCATTACCGCCAGACTTTATTCCTCAGACTTTTCGTAGTCCTCAGACTCTGTCGTAGTCCGTAAAAGTATATCATGCAATGGCTGGAGCACCCTAAAGAATAAAGTCTAAAGTCTACAGTGGGTGGCGGTAATGTAACACTTGGATACCAACCGCCATAAACACCAAAGAAGAAAAAAAAAAAAGAAGAAAGAAAAAAGAAGAAAGAAGAAAGAAAAAAGAAAAAAGAAGAAGAAGAAGATATCGGTAAATGCACCTTTGCAGTTGGCTGCCAGCCGCCATTGAAAGCAACAACAACAACAAAACTTCCTATAAGTTATCTGTTCTTTTCTTCTGTATCTACCTGCGTTGCAACACCGAAATTTTCCCATGTGTGGACAAATAGAGGCATATCTTATCTTATCTTAACAACAAATAGAACGCTGGACGTTCCCCAAGTTAGCAAACAAGACCAAACAGGTTCTACAGAAAATATGCTGCTTGCTACAGTAAAATTCCACAAAAACAATTTTGGGTCTGTATTGCAGTTTGAACAAAATGTAAAATGATGATCTACTTATGTTTTAGTTCCGTTAATTCAGTGATGAATAGCCTACTTTAAAAAAATAAGGAAAAAAAGTGTGTTTCCTTGTATGGAGTCTCTTGACTTCTTGTACACATTGCTCATGCTGATGCAGTATAACTGAAAAACGATTTAGCTTTATTCATGTTTTCTTAAACCTTTTTAAAAATGTTTTATAACAATCATATTTTTTTATTACAGGGTGATTAAACAACTGCTGCTGTACAAAATCATAAGTACACCATATGATTGACACACGAGGGCAGCAGTGAAGTAAAATCATTGTGAAGAACCAGCGAAGAAGACAAAATATATGACACTTCCCACTAGCCAATCACAAATCAGAAGAAAAATGGCGGATTCGGGGACGATCGTCAGGTACGAAATTAGTCTTAAACATTTAATCATGAACGTATTCTTCAATTAGTTTATGTGTTTTGCTTTTGCGTTGATAGTTCGTACAGTCTGTGCTGTGCAATGTATCACATCTGTTTGTTTTCTCAGTGTCGGTGTTACTATGCTAATGTAGCTTAGCATTACTAATTCAAACGGTTTCCGTTTGAAGTGTGCTCGCCACATGACAGCAACTGTGAACTAACTGAACGTGTTTTAACTACTAACACACTGCAACGTTGAATACAACAATTATGTAACAATATGTGATCAAATATTAATACTTTACACACATTGTATGCGTTCAACGCGACGTGACTGCAACCACATTTGAATTTGATGCTAGTATTTTCACAATTGAAACTGCTTTATGTTATTGTTATTGTGGCAGGGTTACTCTGTATTTTAAACACATCATTTGTAGAGACCTCAAAACCTTTTCTTGAGTCACGGAAACCATCTAACTGTTGTTAATTTGTTTAATTATTAGGAGCTGCAGAGAGTTGTGGACTATATTGCTGGGAAGATCTGCTTTACGTGAGCCGGTATGTGTTATTGCCCGTATCATACTTTATAAACGTTATTATTTTATTAACTAATACTAAATTATTCAGTTTTAATGCAATATATTGTTCTTACTGCACAGGTTCAGATAGAAGAGGAGCTTGACAAACACTGGGACAGATTACACCAAGGTCTCAGTTACTACAAGCCGCCCAGGTTTAGTCACACCCTTAAAATTATAAACGTCGCCTACCATTATATTATAAAAAATAATATTCTTGTTTCAAATCTAGCCCTGCATCTGCTCAAAAGCTGAAGGAAAACAAAGATGTTGCACAAGCGTTAAAAGAGTTTGGCCTCAGAATCAGCAAACTGATGGTCAGTGTTTAATAGTTACTCTTGTGAGATGGAATTTAAAGCTGTGAATTAACTGGGCTTTTTTTTTTTTCAACAGTGTCTTGATGAGCAACAAAGTGTCCAACTTTTACAGGGCTACTTGCAAGAGGACTATAGAGGGACACGAGATTCACTGAAGGTGTTTTAGATTTTATATATTTGAGGATATGTAAAAATATAGGCTGGTAGAATTTTTTGTTTTTTTTCCATGCGTTTATTACAAAATCAATAAAAAAAATTGAATGTTTTTTTGCACAGGTCGTACTGAAAGATGAGAGACAAAGTCAGGCTCTGCTTCTAAAGGTTGTCATCTGCACTTACATTTTGGAGGCCATCATTTGGCTCGGGTTGTGACGGTTTGCTTTTGTATTTTTACAGATAACAGACTATTACTATGAGGAGCGCATGTGCCTGCTCAGATGTATCCTTCTCTTGTTGACGTACTTTCAGGATGAGCGACATCCCTACAGGGTAAGAAGCTCTTATTAGTGATTAGTATTAGTTATAACTGGTACACTATATTGTTAATAAGCGTGTCTGCACAGGTGGAGTACAGTAACTGTGTCTCTAAACTTGAAAAAGACCTAGTGAACAACTATCAAACCCAGTTCAAAGATCTCTTTAATGCAGAAGCCCCAACATGGGAAACCCATGGACCACTTATGGTGAGTTGTTTTTCATTTAGTTACAGAAAACAATTTTTGATTTACATTTTGTACTTTTAGACCGAATGTCAGGTTTCTCTATGGTTTTTCCAATGCTTAAGAGAGCAATCGTTGCTTCTGGAGATACTTTTTCTCCATTATGCCTATTTTGAGATGACTCCATCAGATCTCCTGAGTTTCACAAGAATGTTTAAAGAACAAGGCTTTGGATTGCGCCAGACCAACCGGCATTTGGTGGACAAAAGTATGGATGCGCTGGTAGAACGTATTGGGTAAGGAGATTTCTAGCATTAGAGGTTTCATTTTTTAAAATAAGAATGATAATAAGAAAAACATTATTGGTTTGTTTTGTAGCTACCTAAGCTCTCTTATCTTGGTTGAGGGAATGGACATAGACTTTCTTCACAAGTGTGCGCTGGAGGACCGTATACAACAACATCAGTTTTCAAGTGCCACTGACGTAGTTAAGGTCAACAAATACTTTTGATTAACTACTGAAATTATATAGACGATATGAGACCTTGGAATCATTGTTTTCGTCTTTTCATTTAAGGTGATGGACCAGCTGCTTGTTACTTTTGGAGACATTCACCATCATGGCCCTGTCCTGCTGGCCTGGGTCCTGTTGAGACACACGCTGAGGCCTGAGGAGACCAGTCCTGTAGTCAGAAGAATTGGCAACACTGCACTGCAGCTGGGAGTTTTTGAATACCTGTCTACTATGCTTAAAAGTCTTGGAGCTTCAGGAAACAATGTGAGAAAATATACAGTTTTGGAATTATTTTTTAATTGTCGAAGCCAAAATATTAAGTAACAGTAAGATGGCCAACGTTACATATTTGTGTTCCAGTGCACAGCAAGCACAGCTAAAATGTGCATTTACGGCCTCCTGTCGTTTGTTGTCACTTCCTTTGAAGAGGATAGCCTTCAGGTATAGCAGAGGCCTGGCATTATTTTATACCAGAAGAATGTCATTTACTGCCATTATATTATTTCAACGCAAAAACTCCTTTTGCAGACAGAGAGAGGTACAACGGGTTCTCACCTAATTGATGCTGCCTGTGAGGTCCTTTCTGCTCCCAATCTGGCGGAGATCTTTTGGGAAATGGTGAGAGTTGAACACTTGTCTACCAAGTGAAATCGGCAGCCTTCTGCTTCAAACATAATGATGATTCATATACCCAACGGTTTGTAGTTGGTAGCTGGCTTATTTCGTTTTAAAAATATTGGAATATCGCCTAACCACACTCTCACTACTGGGTATATAAAGAATCATTATGCCTCCAAATCCAAGACAGGATTTATTTATTGATTGGTTGATTTTTACGTCTAAAAACTACATGAGATTTCTTCAAATTTCTTCTTTCTCAGAAGCCCAACATGGGATTGGGGATGATTTTGGACAGTGCAGTTGGGATGTTTCCTTACAAAATTGCACCGTTGTTGCAATTACTGACTGCTCTTCTTTCAAACAAGACCACAGTAAAAAAGGTTTGTTTATTTACGCCATCCATTGTGTCAATCATCATGTTTTCTCTTCTCACTCCGCGCAATGGTCTTAATAACAACAACTAATATAGTTATTGCAATAATTATTTACTTTTTACCACTATATTTGATTTTCATCTGCAGGTTTACAACTTTTTAGATAAGATGTCATTCTACACAGAAATTCACAAGCATAAACCCAATGACATAATCTCCAACGATGATGAAACGCTGTGGAGAAGAAACACCCCAAAACTCCTCTATCCTCTTGGTCTGTATTGTTCTCAATGACCCCAAGTGATTTAATGTTGTCATATTAAAGATTTGAACGTGTATGTCATCAGGCTCTGGACAGACAAACTTGTGGCTGCCTCAGGGTGTGCAGGGCCAGGTCCTGATTGGGCCTGAGCAGGACTTTGTGGTGCGCTGGGATTATTCTTACAGTGCCTGGACTCTGTTCACGTGTGAGGTGGAGATGCTGCTCCATGTGGTTTCCACTGCAGGTATGGTGTTTTGTATGCCTGAGATCAGTGAACCTTATGTTAATTTGTTTGTATTTTATACTAGATGTTCTTTCACACTGTGCTCGAGTGAAACCAATCTTGGATCTGGTCCATAAGATCATTAGCACAGACTGGTCTGTGTCGGACTGTCTTTTACCTCTCACTTCCCGCATCTACATGCTTTTACAGAGGTAAAATTGCAACCTAAAATAAGTACCATCATATCACGGTGATATAATTTCCCTTCTGCTCATTGTAGATTGACATCGGTCATGAGTCCTCCAGTAGACGTTATCGCTTCGTGTGTAAACTGCTTGTCTGTTTTGGCTGCAAGGCTGCCTGGAAAGGTAATTTCAAATGAATTATATTATGATATTTGTCCTTATACTTTATTGTAATGTTGTTTTTAGGTGTGGTCAAGTCTACAGCGCACAGGCTTTTTACCATTTTCCTCTAATGCACTGACGTCCTTGGCTCAATGCATAAGGTAAAAAGCTAAACGTACATCACTGCTCATCTGTAAATGCATCAAACACAACAAACTGACAAACTGGGTCTTTACAGTACTGAGGGCATGAAAGCGGGCAACTATGGCAATCTGTTGGTTCAAATTGAGCAGCAAAAAGGGGAATATCCTGTGACCATTGCCTTTCTCCGACTTATTACTACTCTGGTTAAGGTTTCTTTCAATAGTTTTCTATAACGCATATGTATGTGCACCGTTGGTGGTTTTATTCATCCACACTGTCTTTTAGGGTCAGCTTGGAAGCACACAGAACAATGGTCTGGTACCCTGTGTGCTCTTGGTGTTAAAGGAAATGCTCCCAACTTACCATAAGTGGCGTTATAACACTTACGGCGTGCGTGAGAGAATTGGTGAGTTATTTGAATACTTTATTGAATATACATATATTGTTCTTAATCTAAAAAACACACTGTTGCAGGCTGTCTGATATTGGAACTTATCCATGCCATTCTCAACCTGAGCCCTGAAGGAGAGAGTCAGGGGAGGTAAATTATGCAATTGACCTTGGAGTGTTCCAAACAAAGGATGATTTGTGAAATTGTGAAAGTGTTTATGGTTCTCTCTTCCTTCAGCGCTCCTACGCTGCAATCTTTGTGCATCTACAGTTTGGCCAACACTGAGGCTGGTCAAGCCATTGTCAACATAATGGGGGTCGGGGTGGACACAATCGATGTGGTACTGGCCGCACAGCCAAGCAGGTATTATAATGCTATTTTTATTTCCAGTGACTGGTGTCTGAATATTGTCTCTTGTCCAGTGCTGGGGCTGAAGGTCCAGGCCAAATTCTTATCCAAACTGTGAAACTTGCTTTCTCTGTCACAAACAACGTCATCCGCCTTAAACCTGCCTCTGATGTCGTCTCGCCCCTCGAGCAAGCTCTGACACAACATGGTGGGCACAGCAACAACCTTGTAGTTGTCCTGGCAAAGTACATTTACCATAAACATGACCCAGCTCTACCTCGACTGGCCATCCAGCTTCTCAAACGCCTCGCCACTGTAAGTGCTGTATCCAGTCCAAAAGCATGTGGCTGTCTCGCTCTGGTCTGTTGTAACTTGTACTTCCAGGTGGCGCCCATGTCCGTTTACGCCTGTCTTGGCAGTGACGCTGCGGCGATCCGCGATGCATTCCTCACACGATTGCAGAGCAAAACGGAAGACATGAGGATCAAAGTCATGATTCTGGAGTTTCTGACGGTTGCAGTGGAAACACAACCAGGCCTGATCGAACTCTTTCTTAATTTAGAAGTCAAAGAAAGTAGTGAGGGGTCAAAGGTGAGTGTGTGCATTTGATCTTGTGTTGTACTGGCTGTATTTGGTAAAACATTTTTTTTCTCTGGCAGGAGTTTCTCCTGGGAGAATGGAGCTGTCTTCATGTGGTTTTGGACTTGATTGACTCAAAGCAGCAGGGTAAATACTGGTGTCCACCGCTGCTCCACAGAGCTGCTTTGGCCTTTCTTCTGGCTCTCTGGCAAGATCGAAGGGACAGTGCCATTTCTGTTCTAAGATCCAAGTATGTTTTTTTTTTTTTTTTTTTTACACACATTATATATATATACAGCCCATTAAGATTCTGAATAGGCTAGCTCGGTAGATACAAGGGGGGAGTTTCTGTTGAAACAAACAACTCTTTCTACTTCAGGAAGGCTCCTCCCAATGGGCGGGTCTTACCACAGAACAGTATTAATATCGGCGTTCTCGACCTAAATTCTGTTATTGACAATGACTCTTGGATGAGAGTCGAAACGTCTATTTTTTCAAACTGAGTCCAGATGACTACAACTGAAGCTTTTTCTACTACCACACATTACAGTTTTAAATGATTGCAATATCAATATAATAATTTACTATCCTTGTTTTAGGGAAAGATTTTGGGAAAATTTGTCCACACCGTTGTTCGGTAGCCTTCCTCCCCCTTCAGACACGGCAGAGGTATTTTAGTTTGTTTAATCAAATAATGCAGTGCATTGTGCATAGTACCTGACTCACTTTCCACTTCTGTTTGTAGCCTTGTGTGCTGGAAACTTGTGCTTTTGTTATGAAAATACTTGGACTCGAAATCTACTATGTTGTGAGGTAATCCTAGACAAAATGTTCTAATGGCACATGCTTTTCTGAAAAGATTTAGTTTGAACCTAAGAAAATACCTTGTTCTATTGGTTTTAGTGCCTCGATGGAAAAGAGTCTTAAGGACTGTCTCCAAAAATTCTCCAACAGCCGGCGTTACGAGTACTGGTCCCACTATGTCAAGTCTCTGGTGTGCCATGTCGCAGAGATGGAGGAGGAGGGTATTTGCTATTTTGCAGAGACGCAGATGTTGATTGCAGCATGGAGAATGCTGCTCATTCTTGCCACCACTCACGTACGTTACAGTTCAAGTCTTGTC
Organism: Eucyclogobius newberryi; assembly: GCF_026437365.1. Lineage (NCBI taxonomy): Eukaryota > Metazoa > Chordata > Actinopteri > Gobiiformes > Gobiidae > Eucyclogobius > Eucyclogobius newberryi. Next base: position 23,637,501 of record NW_027315834.1, read on the forward strand.
TATCCAATGTGTGCGATCTTCTAAAACGGTTTTCAATTTTAGTCTGAAGTGATGCATTTAACTGAGGATTCAACCAAGCTTAAACTGTTCATGGATGTTTTGGACGGAGCTAAAGCTGCAGTAAGTGAATTGTGTGTGTGTGTGTGTGTGTGTGGTGTGTGAGAGATTTTGACATGCGTTGTTTTTTTAGCTTACAACACCCTCCTCTGTGCCATGTCTACGTCTCGGGTCCATGATGGCCACTTTGCTGCTCATTCTCCTCAAACAGTGGAAAAGGTTTGTATTTTCTGTGAGTTTCTTATAATACAAGCCACATGTATTATTTTTTCAGACTGGTTGGTTTTGTTTGTTTTAGACTGTGGGGCGGGCACCATAGTTTAATTTATTAATAGGGAAACACTGAAGAACAATTAATACATTTTTGGGGTATCTCGACCATGATATTTAGAGGATATTATGTGTTTTCTTAGTGTTGGTTTAGTCCTCCCTTAAGAGTTGGTTTAGGCGAGATTTAGTCTTGGAATTGTCCTGTTTTTATCTTGCTTGTCAATTATACAATAATGTGTTAAAACATGTCTATATATGTATTAGTTGAGTTTTAGGTATCAACAATGTTTATAGACTGTAAAATTAGTCACAAGACACTTCATACCCAATGATATGCACAGTATTTAAATGTCAAAAGAACATTCACAATATTATACATTTTTGATAAATTGCCCACCTCTAATCAAGACTAAAGCAACTATTGTCACTCCAGTGTGGTCGCTGCTGCGCCCGATGTCCTTTGTCCTCTCTCACTGATCCTGGAAAGTGTCCTGCAAGCTGATCCGCAGATGATGGAGAGGACCAAAGCCAAAATCTTCTCCGCTCTGATATCTGTGCTACAAATTCAAGGCCTCAATGGTACAAACGATCCTTGCATGAGATGTTTTATTACACATTTTAGTATTGGCTGACTGTTTCTAATGTTGCAGGAGGGGAGATTTCTCGGCTGCCTCAACTTTTACTGTCTGTCTGTGAAACAGTAAAAGATGAGTCTTTGGCTCTTATTGACAACACTCGTCTACTGCGTCAAGTAGGAGAGACGTTTGAGGATGAAGATTCTATGGAAACGGACTCGCCTCGTGGACAACAGAAAGACCGGAGAGACGGGGTGAGAAACTAAGAGTACATGTCCTTTATTGGTCACAAAACCTCTCATCATATGTACTTACATTTTTCCCTCAGGTCTGTGTACTCGCTCTGCATTTGGCAAAGGAACTGTGTCGCAGCGATGAAGATGGGGAACAGTGGGTTTCGGTGATGAGGAAAGTCCCAGTGCTGCCTTCTGTTCTGAGAGCACTGGAGCTCAGCCTGCAATCCAGGCACAATCTTTACTTCACTGAGGCTGCGCTTCACCTGCTGCTGACATTAGCCCGCACTCCACAGGTAAATTAGTACTTAATTAAGTTGAATCAACTATTTATCCTTCCATTTTCCTTTCTTGATTTGTAAAGTGTTTGTTTTCCTCAGGGGGCCACAGCAGTTGCTGGTGCTGGTATAACTCAAACCATCTGTCTACCTCTCCTAAGTGTATATGAAGTGTCTACTGCATCTCAGGTAGTAACAGCTACATTGTACAAATACCCCTGTCAGATTATAATAAAACATATCTGTGTAGAGTTTCTCGCGAAAGTCCCAGGACTCTGCATGCTGGCCCAGTGTCTATCGTCTGTGCATGTCCCTGATGGAAAGTCTGCTCAAAACTCTTCGTTACACCTTCATCAATGATGCCCTAGACTTTTTCGGAGTGCACCAAGAACGCATTCTACAGGTAGAAGTTTATAGCTCAACTGCTTAGAAAAAGGAGTAAAGTTTATTCTGTTAAAATGTTTTTGTTTTTCTGTGCACACTTGCAGTGTCTGAATGCAGTTCGAACTGTGCAGAGTTTGGCTTGTTTGGACGAGGCAGACCACACTGTTGGATTCTTGCTTCAACTCTCTAACTTCTGTAAGGAGTGGCAGTTCCACTTGCCCAAACTTCTCGAAGACATTCAGGTAGGGTTAAAAAAAATAAATAAAAAAAAATAAAAAACATCTTTAATTACTGGTGTGTCTGTAAAAATTGTGTCCTCACTTAACCGTGTTTGCCACAGACAAATCTGTGTTACCTGTGTCAGACGTGCACATATCTGCTCCACAGCAAGAAAATGCTTCACCACTACCTGCAGGTCAGAGTCGCTTTTATAGAACCATCTCCCATGTTTTAGCTTGATCCCATCCTTGAATGTTTGTGTTAGGTAAAGAATGGTGAGGCGTTGCCCCCGGGGCCCCTCCCAAGGACGAGCCGTCTGCCTCAGACCCCCTCTAAAGACTCGCCCAGTGGAGGGGAGAGAGAGGAGCTGGAGCACAAAGCACTGTTGGCTGTTCAGTGCAGTCTCCTCAAGATCCTCAGCAAAACATTAGCAACACTACAGCACTTCACTCCAGACTGCTGCCAAATCCTTCTAGATCAGGTCATTAATCTGTCAGCCATTGTGATGAATCACAACCACAAAAATACACAGAACGGGTAATAATAAAAGGTTTTGTCATCATTTGTCTTAGTGCATGGACTTGGCAGAATATAGGATCCTATTCGTGCTGAGTTTCACAACTCCTGCATTTGACCCGGATGTTCCTCCTTCCTTTGGGACTTTGTTGGCCACCATTAATGTTGCTCTGAGCATTCTGAGCGAGGCAAGTCTTCAATACTGGTAAATGATGCATTCCCAGTTATTTTGTTTAAATTGAGTTTTTTTCTTTAGATGGATAAGAAGAAAGAACCAGCCTCCTTGAGTATTGTGTCACTGGCGTCATTAGAGGAGGTTCAAGCCCTAAAGTATGCAAAGTTTTTCAACATCTCATTTAAAAAAAAAAACACATTACATTGAACTTTATCTTCTCAAGGTCGTTGCTCATATTCACGATGGAGAACTGCTTCTATGTGCTGATCTCTCAGGCTGTACGGTGCCTCAGAGACCATTTAATTCCTCCCAGAGACAAACAGCGGCTCAAACAGGAACTCAGCTCTGAACTGGTAATATGAAGCTTTTTACTGGGTCACTTTTTTCCTGCAGCAAATATTTCATGTTGTTCCTGTTTTTCCAGAGCACTCTTCTGTCGAGCTTGTCTCGGCACTTCAGGAGAGGTTCTCCCTCTTCTCCTGCCAGTGGAATCCTTCTATTGAGTCAAACCAAGGCTGCCACTCCTAAAAGCAGCCACGAGGGACAAGAGCCTTTTATCCAGCTGGTCCAAGCCTTTGTCCGACTTGTACAGAGATAGACTTTTGTCAATGAGCAAGTTACTTTCTGTCAAATGATCAGACATTTGTTTGCCGTGTCAAGTCATGGTCTTGGCAGATTAGAAACCAAGACTACCAAGGTTTGTGTCTTGTTTCTAAATGACAGGGACAAATCTTCATAAGGCCTAGTTGTATAGGTCATTAGACATTAGAAACAGCTCTTTGATGTTGCAGTAAATGTACATGAAGCTTGTTTTGTATTATTTACTCTATGTAACTTGTACTTTTTATTCAGTTTACTTCAAGAAGCTACCAAAAATGTGCCTACATTTGTGTCATAATAAAACAACTTTTGTATCGGAAATTATTTATTTTTTTCTTTACAAAGGTTGAAATTGCATCTTCAAACGGGAGTAGATTCATATTTACACAAGGTCACAAAAATAAAATCAAGTCCTGTTTTTGTAAAAAAAAAATAGTACCAGTATCTCAAATACATAAAATCACGATCAGTTGACAGCAGGTTAATCTTCAGGAATTGCAGAGAGATACTCCTCTTCTGCCGCTCTAAAGTGCCGAGTCTCAAGATCATCTGCATCAGACTGAAAATCTGCTACAGGCCATTCGATGGGATTTCCTGTGAGGAGTGAAGAATGATTAAATATGCGGCTATTATTTGTACCTCAGCTATAGCCGTGGTCATAGTAATAATCTAAACCCCCTTTTTGATTTAGAAACACACAACACTAATGCAACAACCAAAGGCAGAGATGCTGAATAAAAGGCCATTTCCCTCAAACAGCATCAGGACAAAGGGATGAACATCTGGATACGACACCGATGGTTTGTGTTGGTAAAGGTCAGTGATAACCAGAAAAAAGAAACGCACCAAACGCAATGCATGTGTAAAATTGGTTCATGCAGCAGGATGAACTTTGCATACAATAGATAAATATTCTTTGTTGAAAAGGTCACAAAAACAGGATAGTTTGGAAGTGGTACATGCAAAAGGAAAGAAATTACATGCACCAAGTCATCACAAACTGACCTTCAGTTGGTGCTCCAGATAGAACTTTGAGCCCAACGAGGGTACAATAATTTGTCTAACATTTTTATAGAGAATAAGGAAAATAAAATGAATTTCTTCCAGTAGGTGTCATTAAAATAGTTTTGTATTTTAGGTATTAAACAGAAAAAGTACCTCTAAATTTCCTCTTGCTTTCTTCAAAATCCCATGCATCAAGTACACTGCAGTAGAAGTATAAAGGGGAGAATCAAAAAAGGCATCATTTACAACAGACTGGTGTTAATATTAGAATGTGACCATACACTGATCAATGATGACCCTCTCCATTCCCTCTTTGAGCTGGTTTGTTGTTCCAAGACGTTTTACAGCTCCACCCAACATCTTCTCCTGCTGCAACACTCTGTTCTTCAGCCTGGAAATCTCCCTTTTCAGCAGCTCGTCCTAAAGCGAAGGGCAACATGAATTGATCTGGATGAGCCCAGCTGCTCGCCACATTTCTTTCCGTGTGCTGTACCTGCTGGTTGTGGCCCATGTCTCCTGTTGTTACATTGACGGGCAGAGACACTCGCCACAATAGTTTCAGCAGACGACTGGCTTCTTCCAGGACGTGCTGCAGTGTATTTATATTGGTGCACAAACTCCTCAGAGGCTTCTGTTCCATAAACTAATCAGATAATCATGAATTAAACGTTTACATGTTACTAACACACAAAAGTGAATAGAGTACCTTGTCTGAACATTGTTCCTTAAATAACTCTATACACTCTTGCAGTTGTGTGTCCAGGCAGTGAGAGAGCTTGCGTCCTTCTGAGATGTGTTTGCGAAGAGCACTGTGGTCCTCAATCAAACCCAAAACATGGCGGCCATTACGATTAGCCCACATCCTGTGACCGGGAACCAGGCGAGAGGGACCTGAAGAGCTGTCCACTGAGCTGCCACTCAAAGATCCTCCATCAACCGCTGACTGTTCTTTTTGATCTAAAAGAAGACAAAAAGAGTAGTAGCAACACAAATCTTTATTTTATCACATAAATAACAATACAATTCCATTCCAAACCATGAGTGTTTCTGGCACGTTCTCTGTGTTGTGGAGGATTGAAGTCGTCCCAACCTTGAGTCCTGGTTGCCTCATCTACAACAGACACACAACATAAACATGACTTTTTGACATCAACCTAATATTTATGCTAAATCTAGACTTTACAAAATATAAATAATTCTGGGGTCCAAGTGAATCTCTTTTGTCAAGATCTAATGCACTGAAAAAATGTGGATCAGGTCGGTGTAATCCCTCATTCCAAGCAATTATGAACAATTGTGTATTGTGTGTCTCATATGTAAGTTTTTCCTCTTGTTGTAAAGTGATATTACCTGGAGAAGAAAGCAGGTAGTTGATATTAATGGTCTCAGAGTGGTTCGGTCCGTGGCTGATTTGCTCTTCCAGCTTTAGCCTCAGAGCGTTGTTAGTCTGGATGCTCCTCTCCAGCTGAAGTCTCAAATGTTTGATCTCAGACATCAGCTCTGCCAGGTCCACTGTGCATGATGAAGACTCTTGTCCTCGAGTCGACTGTCCATCTTCTGTTTAAACAAAACAAACGTTCTAGTCAAATACAGTACAAACACTTAAAGTGACACATAACAGTCTGTACCTATAGATTTCAGACCTTGGCTCTTCAGGTTTTCATAAACCTGCAGCTCCACACGCAAAGACTGGAGAAGATGTTGTGAATCTGACAACTGTTGACTCTGAAGTTTCACTTCACGCTGCAGCCTAAAGAAAAGCAATAACTCTTCATTCATTCATTTTCAAACACTTTTTCCATTAGGGTTTACGGGTGACGAGCAATAACTGTTATATGCAATACTCTGATTACAGGTCTACAATACTTCTTGTACAGTGAAAAAATACAAATAAAAATCTAACTATAAAAAAAATGCTTCAAGGTCGAGATATTTTGCTGCTCAGCTTTGTCAATTGAAGGACAGTTGGAAGAAAAGCGGCTAATTTACTGTATCTGCCTGTAAACCGAAGGTAAAAGGTCACATAACTCGAGTACACACAGGAGTGCGTGCTTGAATGGGCTTCTAAATGATGATTCTCATGTTTCAGGTTCGACCAATAGTCCTTGAAGTGGTCCTTCACAGCCTTCTGTGTGTTAATGTCATGTAAAAGTTTCAATCACATATCCATTTTGTACCTGTGGAGCTCATCTTTACTGGAGAGCAGAGAATCTTGTAGTCCAGCATTTTCTTGGCTCATGATCTCCAGTCTCTCTTGCACTCGCATGTTTTCCTGCCTCAGCACCTCACACTCCTTCTTGCGCTGCTCCAGTTTTGCGCTCCTTCTAGCTACAGTCTCACGAAGTTTGTTATTCTCTTTCTGCTTATCTGCAAAGAGAGCGACTGTTAAAATGTATACCATTTACTGGTATTTCAAATTAATTTTACCTTGAGACTCAGCGTTCAGTTGCCCTTTCAAGTTTTGATTTTGCATCATCTCTTTTGTTACCCGACTATGATCTTCACGGTCTTGGATGAAGATGTGAGTGCGCGCTAAGAGGTCAAAAACGACACCATCAGCCACAAAGACGACGTCTCTTTGTAAATGCGATGTACTGAAAGCGGGAAAGTACCTGGGTCTTTTTCCACTTCCGCGAGCTTCTTCTCCAGTTGTTCCCGTAGGCTGTTGTTGTTTCTTATGCTTTCTTCCAGACGTTGACGCAGTGCTCGGATTTCATGTAAATGCTCTGCCAAAAGGTCTTCCAGGAAATAAAAACAGTTTAAATTGTATTCCATGTTCTTCCTACAGAATGTGGGCGGTTAGTACCTGAAGTGAGGTGACAACCCTGAGGCGAGGCGGTGAATGGCTCTCGTCTGGCTTCAGATCCGGACTCGGCCTGTGAGCCACTCTGAGCCATGATGCTACAGTGCAGGTTCAGTTCGCTGCGCAGCGTGGTGTTGAGCTGATCGCTGCTCCTGAGTTGCTCCTGCAGCCGAGCGTTCTCCCGGTGCAGACCGTGCAGTCTGCTAGCAGTGTGGCCCGACGCTCCCTCCTTCAAAACTCCACCCCCTGCAGCTACCGTCCAGCCGGCTGAGTGCGGTCGGCCTGGAGAACGTAACATGAAGAGCAGACTAAGTGACGAACATGGGCTCTTGACACGGAGAAAGTGAAGGAAAGTTTGACCGTGAATGGCTTTGAAAGAACGACCTCTATTATCATTCTTACGGACAATAGTGTTTCATTCATAAATACATTTGCATTAAAACATTGAATCGGATAAGCGTCACTGAATAATGCAACTTTAAGAGGAGGTGGATTGTAACTGGACACCTGCTGTGCTCCTCACTGACATGTATTGTTCTGTGTGAGGCCTCGTTACAACAATAAGTATCTGAGTTGAAAAGAAGTGCGGTTTAAGGCTACATCTTTACATCACTCATCTCCGTGGGGGGTGACTGGATAATTAACAGTTAATAGTTGCCCATTACATTACCATAATAAATACACATGATAACAATGCATTGTTCTTAAAGTCACTCATTTGAAATGCATTTGATAAAATAAACATTTACATAAACTATTTAGGGCAGCAACAATTAATTGACTATTTGTGACTAGTCGACTGTAAAAAATAACCTTAGTCATATTTTGATAATGGACTATACAGGCTCTAAAACACAAGGCTGTTTATCACAAACACAGAGGAATTATTAACTCAAAATGTCAAAAAGAATAAACAATTCTTAGCTTTTATCAATAAAACATTTAACACTTGAGTCACCTTATTTAAATCTTTATTTGGTTAAAAATCTCGATGTACAATATAAATAAGTAATTGTTAGTTAGAGCCCTACAACTACATCAATTGCATGAGCTTACTCTGTGTTGGCCCGGACTCCTGGCTGCTGTGGGAATATGAAGACGTCTTGTCCAAGTGGGGCACATCGTAATGAGAGCAGTGACGACCGCCTGGACTTTGGTCACTGGTTTGACTCTGCAAGGTCTGGATAAGACGGTTCTTCGCTTGGAGCTCTTTAGTTAACCTGAATAATACAAATAAGTCAAATGTGTTACAATATAATTTATGGATGGGAAAAGAGAACATTAGCAGAACAAAAATAATGAACACAAAGTTTTGAAAGAAACTAGAGGCACTACTAATCCCAGGAAATAAGACAGATTTGGAAGTGGGAAAAAATTCACTGCACACGTCTCCAGTGAACTCACAGGTCCAGCTGGTCCCTAGTGCAATCGGCCAGGGTGAGGTTTTGGTGGACTAAGAGGCTGACATGCTGCTGTAGCAACTCTCTTTCATCCTCTAGATCCACTCGTAGCCTATCTATTTCCTGCTGAATTTGAGCTGGGCTCAAAGGAAGGTCATGTTCCTCATCACTGCTCACATCAAGGACAATAATATAACAGTGTTTTAAAACCAAACAACTGTTTGTATAAATGATCAAACTAATACATTTAATTACAATTACAAATACAAAATACAAAAGTATATCAAGAGTAGCAGTGCATTGTTCTAGGTCCTCTTCCGGTTAAAACATAATTTTTTCAAATAAAAAGCTGATAATTAAGAAACGCACCTGTGCGAGACTTTTGCACCATGTTCACTCCCCAAAAGAGACTCTCCTGTAGAACAGCAGAAAAATGTGATTGTTTGCTCAGTTGCATTGCATTGGCCACATTAACCTCATTTCACTGAGTTGTGCTCACACAAGTCTAACAAAGTGCACCTAAAACTAAAAAGACATTAGCTGCTGTTCTATTGCAGACTAGAATAAGGATTTTGCACATCCATGTTTGTCATGTTTAAAAGGTTATCAAAAGCGGATTCTACAAGATAACATGTACAAATTACCCTCCAAATGGTAGTGACTTCGATCAAGACGTCCTTCCAAACTGTCCATAATTGCAATACTTCTGCCAAGCTGTTTTTTGACCTCGTCACTCATGAGGTTGTCCAATTTAGCCGACTGTATCAGATTACTAAAGACCTTTCCCAAGTCCTCAAGCTGCTGCCGCTGCAGGGCTCCCAGCCTCCGACTGTCCTTGATCTCTTGCCTCAGCTGGGACAGCTCTCTGGCCTGCGACTGAATCAGTGACTCTAATCTGTGGTGGACAAACAAATATTTCCTTTCATTTTTCCAGACAGGAAAATATTAAAACACTACAATCAGTTAAAACTGTTCTGCACCCACACTTAAAAGCATGTTAAATATTTAAATCTTAAATAAAAAATCCGGACCTGGCTGGTGAGGTTGATCCACTTCGACTGTGGAGCAGGTCACTTGTGTTTGGGCAGAGCGAGCCTCTCTCAGAGCTGATATTCAGGCAGCTGGATTTGTCTTTAGGCGATGTGCCATTTGTTTGTCTAATTCTATTGTCCCTTTTGTCATCGTAGGGTTCTCTATGGTCATCTTCTCTGATTACAGAAGGTTCAAACGCGCTCGCAACCAATTCGCTGGATAATGAACTTCGACGCAAACTTTTTAGGCTTGCCTAGAAAGAAAAAAAAACAGTGTGTCTTAATTCATATCCACCACATACAATTACATTAGACAACAGACTGTCTTTTGGGTTTACCTTTGTAGAACTTAGAACAGGGGATGTTGGGTATGTGCTAGATGCAGAGTAAAGGTTTTCTGTAGAGGAAAACCCGGGTTGCTCCTGCTTTGACAGAGAAGGCAGACTAGAAGCACCACAAATGGGTTTAAAACCGGCCTCCAAATCTGTGAAACAAAAAAACAACAAAAAACGTTGTATTAGAAGCCATTCTACACTACGTGATGATGAGGTTTATAAAACGCAGGCGAGACATTCCCAAAGAAAACACATGCACTTTTGTTTGTCAGTGAGAAACCGTTAAAGCCAAGAACAGTGCGACGGTTATTATCAGACCCAACCAGAAAAGAGCAAATAGTCAGTTTTTGTCCACTCGTCATGCAGAGAGCAACCCGTTAGTGTCCAGACCTAAGGGCCAGCTACCTGTGCTACTGCTCTCCTCCCTATCGTTCTCACTCTTGGCACTGGTTTCGTAACCCAGGTCCTGCCAATCCACCTGCACGCCTTTCTCATCTTGCTTCGGAGCTGGCATTTGAGGCAAGACAACATGTAATTAAAGGGTTCACTGTCCAAATATGTCATAAAAAACATTAACTTTCCATGTGAAATGAACAGACAATAGTGTCACATCTTACCTTTCTGTGTAGCGGCTAGTTTCTCCTCAAGGCTTTTGTAGGCCTTTCTTTTTTCCCTCAGTTCCTTGTGAAGAGTCTCGATCTGGTTCTGCACATTAGGTGGTAAAGCCTTGGTGTTTTGTGAAGCTCTCTGCACATCTGAGCTCTTTTGTGAGGCCTGAAGCTCAAACAGCTTTTGTTGAAGACTGCCAAAGGCTTCATACAGGACTTGAAGGTTGTGATGTGGACCGTCTGCGTGTTTTTCTTTCGGTTGAGGTGAGCCGGGGCACTCTGCGTCGTTAGTTTCAACACTAAACAGTGCAGCGTCTCCCAAATTCTCTTTGTCACTGAACGCTCTCTTCAACTTATCTAGACAGGTCTGCAGCTCGGTGGCGGTGACCGTTGAGCGAGACGTATTTGTGCAGTGTGCAGTCAAAGCAGCAACAGTGGACTCTGTGGTGTTGATACAGTTCATTAGCACGACCGTAATCCTTTTCTGTGAGTCACTCATTTGAGAACATACAGCCTCAAACTGCCCTGACGGTGTTCTGCCTGAACTATCTTCGTGTTGGCCTCCTCGCACAACAGCATCAGTGGTTTGTGATTCCTCTGCTGGCGCTGCTGTGTTTCTGTTCCGGTCTAACTGTGCATTTGGAGGCGGCTCACAACTTGATCCAGACAAATCATCTGGATGGTGTTTCTTGCTGTTGGCATTTTTGTGAAAAGACGCTTTGATATCAAGTCTACCATCATAATTTGGACTATGGATTTTTGACAAATTTAAAGCTTTATCAGCCTCATTAAGTAGTTCTGTTAACTCACAAATATGCTCTTCCTTCTCATTTAAGGCATGCTCAAGTTCTGTGCATTTGTTTTGAAGCGTGGCATTTGAACCACTTAAGTTGGAACCAAGAGCACCCTGGGTATCGAGACTACATGCAGTTAAATAGGCAATGGTGGACTCGGCTGCCTGGAGAGCCTCAGTAATCTGCACATTAAGACACTCTTTCTCTTGAAGCTGGACTTGGAGCTCATTCAAGTCTGCCAGTTTCTCATTAAGTTCCCAGATCAATGCCTCCTTATCTTGGCACTGCTGCTGAAGTCGCTCCAACTGCGTCGCCAGAAGAGCATCGGGCAAAGCGCTCCGAGTGGTTTGTTTGTCGTTGTCGTTGTTGTTACTGTCGGACACAAGTGGCTCGTGGGAGGAAGAGCCAGACTGTGATGAGAGAGTTTCGGGGAAGAGCACGTGCGGCTCGAGTTCGTGGACCGCATCCAAAACCTGATGTTCGAGCGCAGCAGCTTCAGCTTCAGCTCGCCGTCTCACAGGGACAGGAAGTCGAGATTGTGCAGCCTGAAAAAAATAAATAGACTGAATAAAAAATCTCACATACACATTAAAACAGTGACAAGTCAAAAACACACATCAGCTTACCCCAAGGCAAGATTTAGAGACATGTTTGTGTTTTGAGCCTGTAGGTGCAGTCCCTTTATTTCGTTCTTTGCTGTTCTGAGGACCAGTTTTGTTAGATTTCGTTTGGTCATTTGACATAACAGACTTTTTCCCAGTTTTATGCGACCGACTCGGGCCATCCTTGCGCTGCCCTGAGACCTCACAATCTTCTTCTTTTGACTCAAATGATGTTTGTTCTTTTATCTGTGTAGTTTTTTCAAGTTCACCTCTGCGATTAAGAAAAAAAAATATATCAATGTGGAGAAGAGAAGTAGCCACAGTGTGATGTTATTACTCTGAAAGACAGAAATTGCATGACTCACTTGAGGCAAGGCCCAAAGTTGACCTCACCGAATGGACTCGAAATGGTCACATCATCAACACGAGGATAGTCTTTTGTGCCGCAGCCAGACAGAGTTTGTTCTCTAGTCCGATCAGCCGTACTTTTAATGCTTAAATGGTCTCCTAAAATATTCTAATTTAGAAAGAATGCAAATAATGCAAAGCAGGTTTAGCAAAGAAGTTGTGAACAAATGTGAACAAAAGACCACCATCTCACCTGTTCCAGTGTGGCATCCGTCTGGCTCTCTTTATCCTGGTGAGTCTGTTTGGATAATGACATGGAAGGCGAGTATGATGCAAATGATTTGATAAAGAAAAAAATAATGGTGGAACAGAATCAATAAAACACTGAACAGTAGAATGGCAAGGTGCGTCTAATGTGGTGTGGAAACAAGACCAATTTATGGGACACAGAGATAAAAGAAAACATGTTAGGAGAGGTGTAGGAGAGAGGAGACAGCTTGAGCAGACTTGTTAGTTATTTAAGAAAGGTACTTGATAACATGGAACTACATTAGGCGAGAAACACAACATGCTTGAGAATCTGAAGGTTAAAGACAGAGGATAAAAAGGGGCACGATATAAAAGGAAGTAATAAGAGGCATGTTTAGAAATGATTGCCATCGCCAGTACAACCAGTAGTGGAAGTAGTACTCAATTTCGGTACTTAAGTAAAACTACAGATACATGAACAGAAAAATACATGTGTAAAATGTTACTTTTAGAGTAAGGTATTTTGCAGACTTTGGACTTAAATAGTGAAAATCTTGAAGAATTTTCTCAATGTTTCTACACTTTTCATTTTTCTGTTCCATAGCAGGTGTGTAGGAAAAGGCGTGCGTAACGCTGAATATACTGAATAAAATCCTGCACACTCTTACTTGCGAGGTGAATTTTTGTTTGGTGAGGCAACGTTTCGGCTACTAGATCTTCGTCAGGTCAAAAATAGGAGTGGCCACTTATATTTTTGAGGCCGCTCCACTACTCAAACCTAGTCGAAACGTTGCCTCTCCACCTGTAAATACAAATTCACCTTACAAGTAAGACAGTGTGCGGGATTTTTTTCAGTATAATTTTCAACTCAAAACATGTCAAACTAATCCCTCAAAAACAGAAAGTACTTTTTTACTTTTCAGTCCAGTTAAAAAAAAAGTAGTTCCCGCTCTCGTAGTGAAGTGACAGTAAAACGTATCCACTGTAAAAAGTACAGTACTTTTACTTTTGTACTTTCCACCACCAGGTACAACGTCTACATAATTGTTAGATTGTTGGTGTTATGATAAAAGAGTAGAAAGTCAGCCACAGTGCCCTTCTTACGCTAACCTGCTTCCAACAAATGTGTGAGCCAATCGCCAGCTCGTCTTTAACAGGACTTTGAAGATGTGACTTTTCCAGCGAGCTCAGTCTGTTCTGCAGATCTCTGTTCAAAGCATGTTGTCTGCTGATGTTGTCCTGGAGCTCAATCACCTGAAAGAAAATACAACATTATCATCAAAAATACGTCAAACCAGTAATTATTTCATATATATGCGTGTTAACCTTTTCCCTAAGTTCTTGAGACGTCAACTGGGACAAACTGTCACCAAGATCTTCTCCAACACAGATGCTCATGTAAGACGTTTGATCACCCAAGAACATCGAGGAGTCACCTGAGAAACACAAAGCGCACTTTTATTTAACCAATTTGCCAAAACATGAATGCAACTTGTCGTGTTCACTGGTTCCGCCCACACCTCCGCCGCGGCTCTGGATGGCACCCAAGCAAGGCTGCAGTGACCCGTTCCAGCGTTGGGCATCTTCCAGTTGGTTTCTCTGGTGCTCAAGCTCACGGTTCATACCTGTTCAAGAAAAAAATATTCCAAAATTAAACATGAAAGTTGAGTGATTTGCAACCACACAGAAAAACAAACCCAACAAATATCCCTATTTTTACTTTAATACACAAGAAACTCCTAGCTTTAAACTTCTACACAAAACCAAAGTATATTAAAGACAAGAAGCTACATTTATACAAGAAACAAATAGTGGCAAGACCCAGCAGTCTAGATTTTTGACATGTGGCAATTTAAATTACACATCTCTCACGTTATGTAATTGTGAGTCTAGACCTGAACACACGGCCTATTTATACACCTGATGCTCAAGTGGAGGGATCAGTAGGACACACTGAGGCTCTGACACCTTTAATCAGTCTTAACACTCTGCCCCCATGGCACTGCCAATTAATGCTCTGAACAACATTAAGCAGGCAATGTCACATGGTAATACACTTAGGGTGACTTTAAGTTGTTCACCATTTCAGGAGCATTCCCCATTTGCAGTTACATATAAAGGCGTCGCCATGAATTCAATGCATTTGATCAATTTATGATATTGCCACAAACACAAAAGTCATGACGAGACAAGCGATTGCAAACGATGTGAAAGACAGACTCAGGTTTTTATTTAGGTTAAACAGGTTTAGAATGAGAGCGACAGTTACAGGATCATGAAAGGAGTTTATGCTTGGAAAAACATGCAGGGTTATGGAAAGACAAAAGAACAAACATTGAACAGACCCAAAAGGACGGGTGAGGTGAAAAAATGACATGCAAGACAAATAATAGGAGATTAGTTGAGGAAATCGGTAATTTTGTCCAACCACTGAGTCCATCATTCTATTTGCCTAAAATGTTTTTATTTAATTTCCAATCTCATCTGAAACAAAGTGTTTACACTGCACCTTCTCCAAGTTTGACTCTGTGCATTTCTCTATCCAAGTCATCTCTAAGGTCTTCATTAATTTTGATGCTTTCCTCTAACTGTTGTCGAAGGAGTTGCACAGCTGTCAGTTCTAGCTGTAGAGCATGAAGACGTTGGGCACTGCAAAGAATATAACATTTTTACATTACTGTCATACATTTTTGCACAGAATTTTTGTGTTGAGTGTTAATGCCATTTGCGGTTTTCATACCTGTCCGGTTCTTTAACGGTCCGAACCAGACTAGAATAAAGCTGCTGTTCTGCCTTTAGGGCTCTGTTGAGAGCCTTGTGCTCCTGTTGTAGGGCTTTAAAACTGGGCCCAGTCTAAAGTGAATAAAACAAAATAAATAATATGATATGGCAATGTTACAACAGAATGAATATATTTTCTGAGGACTTAAAAAGTACCTCTTGTTCATTGTCTCCACCAATCATGAGCCGCTCTCCCTGTGGAAGCTTAGGAGGAAATCTCTCAGTATCACTGTTCGTGGCCTGATCATATGAATCTGACTCTAAAGACTTCTGACCAATACGTTGGTGGAGTGCCTGCAGAAAAACAATATGTTACAATTCTTGTGCTTTTTAAAAATAAAATTTTTAAAGTTTACAAAGTTCCAGTTGCTTACACTGATGATCTCATCCTTGGTCTTAAGAGTGGCAGTAAGTGTCTCAATATTCGCAGTTTGACTTTCACAGTGACCCTCAAGCTCATTTAACAATAACTGAGAAATGAAAGCAAGAATAACACCAATTAGAGCAGTTATCACTCTACAAATAAAACTAAATTGTTCTCAATGAAAGGTTTATTTGTCTTATGCTCCAGATGTACTGACCTTCAGTTCAGCTTCTCTTTTAAGTGCTTTGTTCAGTGCTGCGTTGTTTTGAAGTAATTCTTTCTTGAGGATAATATTTTTCTTTGGGAGTTGAAGATTGTCATCTTCATTTTCTCCAAACTTTGTGGACAGCTCAGCTTGAGGAGCAAAGAATGAATAAGCATAAAACTCATTCGCACCACACTTTTATATTAGATAAATATTTTATAAAGAGATCTCACCTTCCTTTTCATCCAGTTTTTCCTGCATAATCTGAATGGTGTGTCTGAGCTCCAGCACATGTGCAGACGCCTCCTTTTGCCTGGTCTCATTTGTATGTTGGTCTCTATCCTTGGCTTTTTGCAGAAGCTTCTACATATTTTACAAACAATACAAACATAATAAAGCCGGGTGAATCAAAAGAAGTCATAATTCAGTTCCGAGCTGGTATTGCATTCAAAACTTCTTACGGTGATGAGACGATCTTTATCTTCCAGCAGACCTCTGAGCCCCGCCGCCTCTGACAGAGCCTCCTGTGTTCTGGTCGAGCATTGCTTCTCAACAGCGTTCAGGTGCTGCTGCTTGTCTGAGAGCTGCTTTCTGAGATCCTCAATCTCCTGAGTGCGCTGTGACATCATGTACTTGTAATGTTCATCTGACTCCTGAGGACACATATCCAGGTAATTACACTGACATAATATGCTTTGCCAATTATTGCAATTACAAATGATAAAATTATGAATATGTCTGAATGACCTTGAGAAGCTGATCCTTGCTCTTAATTGTAGCTAGCAGCCCTTCCACAGCGCTCTCGTTGTCAGCAATCAGTCGTTCCCTGACTTTAACGGACTCGGCCAACATGGCTTCAGCAACTTTAAGCCTTTGATCCATCTGTTCGCCAAGGTCCTGTGCATGGCTCTGTGACTGGCTAAGCATTGAGGTGGTCAATTCCTAAAATCAGATAATTTACAATGTATTAATATGTGATTGGGAGACTGTTCTGTGGGACGAACAGTTAAGACTATTGTTATGAACAGTTAAGACTATTGTTATGAACACTCAACACATAAAAGCGACTTTGTCTGATCTGACCTCCAAATGTTTTGTTTTGCCTTCCAAAGACAACTGAAGCTGGCTGATGATGGCGTCTTTTTCCCGCAAGGATCGTCCCAAGTTATCTTTTATTTCTTGTTTAGACCTTTGCAGATTCTTCAATGTGTTGGCAAGACGCTGTAATTCTACATCTTTCTCCTTTATCACACCATCAAGACTCTACAGGATACAGCAAAAACTGTTTAATTTAAAAATAATAATGAAGACATCCAGACAATATTTAGACAATTGGCTCACATGAATAGTCTCTTCATTGTGGGAAACTAATTTGTTTAGTCTTTCCAAGTCTCGCTCCTTCTCCCTTAAAGACAGCTGCAGCATGTGGATCTCATTATCCTTGTCTTCAATTGCAGCAAACTTTTCGTCCAAGGCTTGCTATTGTATAACAAAGTAGCAATTGTAATTAAAAATAGAAACTTATAGCAATGTATAGTATAACAATTTACACACCTCCAGTGCCTTCTCTTTCTCTTTAAGTCTTTGTCGTAGTATGGAGAGCATGCCATCAATGCCCTCAGAAGATTTGCTCTGCTCAAAGTCTTGGATTATGTTCATATATTCCTGAAAGGGATGATTAAATTGGTTTAAAATGAATAAACATAGTGTAGAGTAGTTAATTGTCTTGTATTCTGACTTGGAGCTGTTGTTCTTTATCCATTAGAGTAGACGTTAGCCGTTGGATGGTCACCTCATGGGCAAGAACCTTTTGTTTGGTTTGATTCAGTGCTTCCTGGTATTGCTGCTCTAAAGCACTCTCTCTTTCCTTTATATTCCCATTCAGCTTTTTAAGCTGATTGTTTAGGTCCTGCATGAATTCAATAAAGATTAAATCCAAATTATAATATTACCAAATAAATACTTTTTCCTCACATTGACAGCTTTGTCTCCTTTCTTCTGTTGCTGCTGCACCTCCTCCAACTCCAGCTCCAGTTGGTCTTTGGCCTGCTGAAGGCCAGCCAGCTCCTGCTCCTTTCTGCCTAGGGCACGCTGAAGCTTCTGAGTCTCCAGTACCTTAGCATGATGCTCGCCTTGGAGCTGGGCTAGTTCCGTTTGCTTATCCATTAAGAGATGCTGATGCTCCTCTGCTCCCTAGAAACAATTAAATGTGATTAATAAATTAACCAAACAAAAATAAACTGTAAAAAGGGCTACCTGGTATTTTCGTAGCTGGGCCTTGTGAGCTGCTTCTCTTGCTTTGGATAGTGCTTCCTCCCGGTCTTCAATCTCATGACACAGCTCTGCAATCTTTGTTTGGTCACAGATCATAAATTAGTTAAAGTTCAGTTTTAGACTGTTGACCGGATCTTCAGTTTCATAGAGAAGGAAGCCTGCGGCTAAACAAGCACAGTTCTCTGGCTCTTGTCTACAGGCATGTTTGCTCTGAACCCACTAGAACAGCCTATACTCTGGACACCAGGGCATTTTACAGTATAAATTATGCTTCCAAATGTGACTTGATACATTTGGTAAACATACATTTTATATAGAGATGTTTGTTCTTAATTCTTTTTTGTTCTTAAATGGGTTTGAGGCCTCTCATCTGAGAGGCCCCAAACCTTGCAATGGCACAGTCCAGAACAGAGCACACTCGTCAGCAGCTGATGTGGGATAGAATATCGGGCCCTCTGTGCTATTTTGCCTCTTTTGTTTGATTGTAAACTCACCTCATTTTCTTTTTCACCAAGGATCTGGGTGAGACCTTGAATTGTTTTGTCTCTCTTAAGTGCATTTTTCTTCTCAGAATTGAGTTCATTTTCTTTTTCATCCAACTTTTGAGTCAGAACCTGTTCAAACATAATGTGTATGCCTTGTTACCCATTATATATTGCAAATAGCTGTAATTTGTTGATGTACATAATGACAAAATACCATACCACAGTTTCATTCTTGATGTCCAAAATTGTTTTAGAGAGGGTTTCATTGGCATTTCTTGCTTGGGTAAGCTCCTCAGTTAATTGTTGATTGAGAGATTCCAAACAATTAAGTTCACTCTTCTAGAAAAAATAAATGTATATATATATATATATATATATATATATATATATATATATATATATAAATTCAGTTAAAAGATAAAAATAATAAATACAAAATTCTAGCGCTTACAAAAATCATAATCTACAACGTATCCAGTGATTGGTGACCACAAAAACAAACTACCTTCACTCTAACAGGAGTGTATTCATCATCAAATTCTTCTGCTAATTCATGAAGTGTCCTGTTATCTTTATGTCTGCAGTTTGAGGGTGGATAGAGGTGGATGCTATGGATTCTCCTCAGGACAGGAATATGGCTCCCCACTGGGACAGACATTTGACGTGTACTGATACAGCACAAGAGTTGGATCAAGTCAGAGATGATCGAGGGTTGAGGGGAGCTCTGGACCCTGGTCTGAGCATTTCCCAAAGAACCAACTGCAGAGTTTGGTCTACTTAAAAACCCTTTAAGTCTCAGTGTAGACAGATATTCAGAAGCAAAGTCTCTATTGACCGACTGCAGCGATGTAGAGCGTCCTTTAAATCCATATCTAGACTGCGGACTTTTGCGATGGATCAAGTCAAGGTACATACTTTGTGAGCGATGTCGTGTGGCTCGGAGACTATAAGAGCCTTCATACCCCAATACAAACTTCATGCCACATTGCCCTGGACTTTTACCAGCTATTCTGTCCAAGCTCACACATCGTCTCATACGACTCTTCGGGTTTGTCCTTCCTGTGTCTTGACAATGGCTTTCAATGGCCAGTTGATCAACACTTTCATCATCAGGACTGGTTACTGCCATTGACATAACCGGAGTGTTGGAACTTCTTTCGCCATCATCCTTGTCCTTGTCTGGGTTGTTTTTTTTGTATACATGTATCAAGCACAGTATAAGATGGTCTTTTTCAGCTTGCAGTCTCTTAATGCGCATGTTGTGGTCGTCTTGTATATGACTGATGTCCACATCACATTTCACCACCTTCTCGAGTTGAAACGCACATTTCCCACAGACAAACTCACCCCGACCATCACGAGTGACCTCTCTTCCCAGCACGTGAGACAGTATCACCTGGAGCTTGTTTTTGGCAGAAGGGCTAAAGATCCAGCGACATTGGTTTCCAACCAGACGAGCCCGACAAATACGACACATGTCCTTCATCTTAATCTTCCGATTCTCCACACACAGAATTAACAAAATAATGGAACTGTTAAGCAACAAGCAGCCACACCAACTTTCTGTATCACAGAGAAAGGCCCAAAGCTTAATGACAGTGCAGACCAATGTAAGCCTAAGCTCTTAGTAATCCCTGATCCCGCCTTCCATTTCCCTCCCTGGCATTGGATAACCCCAAACTGATGCAGTGATGTCAACAATATAGATAATATATATTTTTCGAACAAGCCCTTTCATGGCAACATGCACGGAGTCAAATGTCACGCATTTGGTCTCTCCCAGTTATCACTAGTTTGAGGCAATAATCAGTTCAGTCTGTTTGTGATGAATAATAACTTAAACCGTCATCGATATCTAGATCAGAGAGACAAACTAAACCTCATTTCAAATTCTTAAGATTCTGAACACACCATTAACTCCTGTTACCTGGAGTGAAGTGGGGATTGAATTGAAGGAACACAGATATCAGCCTCTATTGTGTTGTACTTCTTATGAAGTATGAAACTACTGCTCAGACACTGGCTGTACTCGCTGCCTTCATTTCCTCAGTCAACATCACTGGTGAGTCAGACTTGACAAACACATGTGCAATTCACTGTCAAGATTTGATTTGATACAAACTATAAATGCTGCCTTTTCAACCACCAGCCCAGCCTTTCTTAAGTGTTCTCTCCTCAGATGCATAAACTAGTAATAATTCTCATCAGCTCGCTTTATACAATAGATATAAATACCAGTACTATCTACTTAACACTGTCAGTTGACTGCTCATAAAGAGTTATTATCGACAAAAAAAATGTTATTTAATTTAAATATATATATTTTAAATGAAATAATTATTCAACATTATTGTGCAAACTTACTGAGCTCGGATGAATAATGTGCACAACTTCATAAGAAGAAACCTTACGAGAATCAACAGGAAATGACTAATGTCTACATGTGAATAACTCCCGTCACAATGATATATTTAGATATTTGTTATGCCCAAAGACTAACCTGAGGTTCTGAGGGGACTTTGTTCCGTTCCGTTTGCAGTTCACCTCTTAAGGCCTGAAAAACACAATTAAAAAAACTGTATTTACATGATTACAAGAAACGGACAGCATTTATCATTTGTCAGTGTGAGAATGTTAACAAAACGTACCTCAAGCTCTGACTCTTTGTTTGTCATGAGATCAGTCAGTTGTTTGACTTGGTCTGCTGATGGTGCATCTCTTGTTTGCTCTGCACAGTTTTTAACCTGCAGAGTTGCTTCATTTAAACTATCCTTTAGTTGGCAAATGAGACTGTGGAGAGTTAGGAATAAACATTTTAAAATAATTTTGTCAAGCCAAAATGTCAGTATATGGCATTACAGTAAATTACTCTGACTAACTTGTCTTTGTCCTCCAGGGCTTTCTGCAGGTCATAAACCTGGTTAGGATGAGAAGTTGAAGAACTGGCACTCAAGATTTGAAGCTGTTTTTCCATGTTGATACTTTTACATTTTTCCTGTTCAGCTATTGATGCCATCCTATCAATCTCCACATCGGCAGCTTGCAAAGACTGTGGTGACAAAATGGTTGACTGTCATTATATGATCGCGTAAAACGTTTGGTGCAAAATGTTCCGACCTGCTCCAAGACTGCTATTTTCTTGTTGAAAGCATCTCGAAGTGCATCCATCTCTCTCTGAGCTTGCTCTCTTACGTGATGTGGCTCTCGTGAGTCACGGCCAGCAAGACTCTCCAAAGCTTTTCTGACATTACCAGGGCACACACAGACTCAGTTATTCCTCACAGAAATTAATACTTAAAGAGTAAGGACACTTACGAGGCCGAGACAAGAAGCTCCTGCTTTTCTGCCATTTCTCTTTTCATAGACTCCAGCTCAACCTTCAGCTCTATATTCTAATGAACAAATAAACACAATACATTAAGAAACAATCAAAGCAAAGAGAAGCAAGAGTTTGGTTCAATAATAAATGTAATAAGACGAGTTATTCACCGTCTTAAAAATGTCCTCAGTGGAGTCATCACATTTCTGTTGCATGCGTTCCTCCATGAAGTAAATTCGCAGCTTAAGGTTAAAGTTTTCTTTCTTTAGAGCTGTAATTTGCTGTATGAAATAAATTGAAAAAACACACAAAAATATAAATGTAACAGAGTCGCCCAAAATAAACATTGCTTTCCAATGCAAAAACATTTGGGTGACATTAATGAAAGCAAAATACATGGATATTCTTGTCCTGAACGGGGCCTTTGTGTGTGAGTGTGTGTGAAATAGACTGTGCATCATTGTGCTCGGTGCTGGGAAACGTACATCTGTTAGTGGGGGTTGGGTACAAAATGAAATGAGAAGGAAACAATTTAGACGATGATAAAATCAAGCCGTGAGACAGTCAAACACATAAGAACCAGATGCCAACATTTCACTAAAGTGCAATAACCCTATTGATTTTCTGGATTTGAAGTCAAAACTGGTCACTAAATGTTCTGACCTTCAATGAAAAAACAAACCTATTATGACGAGCTCTGTTTTCATTGATTTTTGTAGTATGTAGCATTTGAGCTGTAGAGACTGTAGAGGCCACAACTCAAGATACTTGTCTTGCATGTTGTTGTTGTTGTTGTTGTTGTTGTTGTTGTTGTTGCTTTTTATTCGTTTAGGGCAATATTTTCAGCAGAAGAATATCAGACTTCAAAATGTATAATTGTAACAAGCTACTTTATCAAGACCTATTATACCGTGATGCTCTCAATGCAGAGCCAAATTACTTACATTTTCGTAGTCTTTCATGGTGAGAACTTTGACTGGAGACATCTTTTCAGGAAAGAAAGGAGCTGAACACAAAATACAGTACTTTACTTCATGATTCGTTACATTATTTATTTATTACAACCAACTTGCAAATTTCAGTCATATTTTTTCCTGATCTTTTGGTTTAGATCAAGGATATCCAAGTTCCAGATAAGAATGTATTCATTTTAAATGTAAATGTAATGTAAATGTAATGTAAATGTAATGTAAATGTAATGTAAATGTAATGTAAATGTAATGTAAACACTCTTGCCTGTGGTGTCAGTGCTCATGACGCCCATTAAACTCATTAATTCCTCATAATGCCTTTGACTGGCTGAGCAAAACTTTTAGTGAATAAAGAGAACATTCATAATTAGCATATTAATAGCATATTTTATATAATAACAATAATTAATTAAAAACCTGCAAAGTGGGAGATATAGCAATAAATGTATATTATTATATTTTTTGTTTTGGAGATATGCATATTTATGATTAAACCGATTAAAAATTAGCTCCAAAAGAGACACAAAAGTCTAGTTTAAATGCTCAAATCAAGAGTATAACATGATATTTCTACAATAAACAAATAATAGCGATATTCCTGTTTGTCAATTTTGCTCTCCCCACTTGCAGTGCATAAGGGTATAAAGTGATATTTCTGCACTTTTATCTACATTTTATTTTTTTCTGCACTAACTGATAGTAAAATAGTTGTCAACTAACTAAGTAAATGAATTATCGTTATCTACACAGAGAAGAGGTTTTATTACTCAGACAAAGCAGGAATCACATAAAAATTACCCGGGAAATGTGTAGATTTCATGTTTTTGATTATAACATCCTTTCGTTAGTTGCAACTTTTCACACACTATTACAGTTCAATCTCGTTTTGTGTGATCAGGCAAGACATTTTACCACATTTGTGATAGATTGCCATATTATCGTCATATTGATTTTTGTCAATACCGCCCACTCTTTAGACAACATGCACACGGCGGCATCGAGCATACCTGACATGCCTTCAGTGGAGTACTCTGCACCATCCATGGAGTTTGTCAATCGGCAGCTGTGAATTAGTATGCGTTGATGTTAGAAATATGTTCAGGAAAAAACAAATGCCATCACCTCAGTCATGATTAAACGGGACACATTTTTCCAAAAGCAACGGAGATGTGTTTTTCTGCCAAGAATCTGTGCCGCATTACTCGCAGTGAACGGCTCCACTGAGCCCTGAGGATGCGCCATAAATAGTCCACGCACGGCCACTCTGTCCCGGTCTCAACAGTGTTTTTATAAAAGAGCGCATGTGCCAGTGGCAGCAAGGGGACAGTACCATGTAGAAGGCTTTCACTTATGGACAAATAGTCTGCTGTGGCCCCGTCATCACACAACAATAAGTGCGATGGTACAAACAAAAAGCGCAAACATCAGCAACAAACATACACACACAAAACACACACACAGAAGACCTAAGGCTCCTCAGACACTAAACTAAACCAGGTTGCGCTGGTCGATTGATCACCGTTTAAAACTATGACGAAGGCAGTATAATCAATAGTCAGACCACAAACATACTTCTAATATTAATCTAAATTGATACTGAATATTGCCAATTTGCTTGACACAATATACTTTTCTTTTTACATGTTTTAAATGTTAAGTTTTGCTCTTTTACCTTATTTTTATTTTGTAATTAGACCATTTATTGTATCAAGAAAATTTGCTGTAAACCAATGATATATTATGCTGTTAAAATACATGATCCATTTAATCCTAGAAGTTTTAGAAGTCCTAAAATGTGCTCTGGGTGGTCAGTTTCAGGGATGCACTGCTGAACATGAGTTTTCCCTCCAAGTCAGATTTACTTCGACCAGGATTTGATTAGCATTCAGAAGCTAACAATTCAATTCATATTTTATTCCCACACTTCAGATCATTTCAGTTCGGGTCAGTTTCTACTCGTAATTATACAAAAATTCCAAAAATTATTTTGATACTGAGAAAAATGCTTCATACTCGATTAATACTATATATAGATAGTAGCAGTTGTTTCCACATGGTCTTATAATAGTTTTCATATAGAAAAAGGGCAATATACATTTACAAATAAGTATCTGTTTAACAATATATATTTAGGTGTTGATTGATTGTGACAGCCCTTGTTTCTAATATGTAGAAATGGTCTCATCAATTACAATTACTATACATTTAGCCTGAAAATCAGAAGCCACAAGACTTAAGCAATAGTAAATTACAATAAAGCAGTCAGAAATATCAATGACCACTCTTCTCTTATGGGAAAGAGAAGAAATGTAAAGAGTGACTCAAGAGAATGCTCCTGACAAATCGCCCCAGCGCCATTGAAGGATAGGTCGAATGCAGAGGACAAATTTCCGGGGGCAAAAAAGGCTCATCTTATTTACATACATTGTGGAGTTCACAATTTTGGAAAATTGTCACTTAATATTTTTTCTTTCTTTTTTTTTTATTTTGCTTTCATTGTACCACTGCTTTTTTCTCAAGAAATATCACACACCAGCATTAGCACTTTTTGTCCCATCCCTAATCAAACCACATACATGTAATAAGTATGAAAGTGCATCTGGCATCTGAAGACAGCTCAAAGTCTGTAATTTATTAATTTATCATCTAATGTAGTGGTTCCCAACCTTTATCTCTCAGTCACTCCAAGTTTACCTATGGATTCATTGGTGACCCCACATCCTGCTCTAACCTGACAAGCTCCTTTAAGCTAAATTATAGGCCTGGGTGATATGACATAATTGTTTTTATTGATCGATCATGATTTCCCAATTTAATTTTATAACAAAAATTACTTTTAATGTTAAGTTGCTGAAAGAGTACAGACCAGCAATCATTGCAATATAAAACACAACAAATTTCTTCCTCCAAAATCTGAATCTAACTGGTGATCTTTAAATTAAAAAAAAAAAAAAAACGTAACATTGACAATTGGAAATCACTGAAATCTTGACTGTTCAACTTGTCGATTAATTGCCTAGCCCTATTAAATAATAACTATTATATGGTTAATACGAACGTTATTGAACAGTAAGCGTTATTAAAATACTTAATAAAAGCATTTAACATGCCACCCCTTCATTGTAAATCTAGTGGACAAGTTTGGACCTCTTTTTTTGGTATTTGGACTCCCTGAGAATCTTTGGATCCAAACCATAAGATTGGGAATCACATCTAAAGTACCAATGAATATATACTTAAACAATACTGTTCCCTTTCGTCTACACTACCACATCATGGCCACACATCATACACTGCCAAATCATGGCCACACATCATACACTGCCAAATCATGGCTACACATCATACACTGCCAAATCATGGCTACACATCATACACTGCCACATCATGGTTACACATCATACACTGCCAAATCATGGCCACACATCATACACTGCCAAATCATGGCTACACATCATACACTACCACATCATGGCCACACATCATACACTACCACATCATGGCCACACATCATACACTACATCATACACATCATGGTCACACATCATACACTACCACATCATGGTCACACATCATACACTACCACATCATGGTCACACATCATACACTACCACATCATGGTCACACATCATACACTACCACATCATGGTCACACATCATACACTACCACATCATGGTCACACATCATACACTACCACATCATGGTCACACATCATACACTACCACATCATGGTCACACATCATACACTACCACGTCATGGTCACACATCATACACTACCACATCATGGCCACACATCATACACTACCACATCATGGTCACACATCATACACTACCACATCATGGTCACACATCATACACTACCACATCATGGTCACACATCATACACTACCACATCATTTAACTTGTTTTGACTTTATTCGGCTGGATTGAGTGTTTTCGTCGTGTCGTTGCGATGCGTCTTGGCTCTGAGTCCCCCGGCTCCGGCCCCGCCCCCCGGCCGGCGCCGTACCGCGTTTACACAAAGGAGGAACTCATGAAACTGCGGAGAACAGTCGTCTTACCCGGAGATCGTCACGTTATCCCGGCGCAATACTGACCTAACCTAATACTGATGTGCAATTCTGTCGTATTTGCAATTACTGTGAAATTCATGTGCAATCTATGTGCTGTCGTGACACATATTCATGTGCAATTACTGTCGGGATCACATGCAATGGTATTTATTTATTTATTTATTTGTCTATGGGAGTTTTTAATTGTTTATAGGAGATCTTCTACTGAAAGTGTTTTTCAGACTTCCTATAAGTGATCTGTTCTTCTGTATCTACCTCTGTATCTACCTGCGTTGCACCAATGAAATTTCCCCATGTGGGACAATAAAGGAATATCTTATCTTATCTTATCTTATAAACAATCATGGTTAAACATCATACACTACCACATCATGGTCACACATCATACACTACCACATCATGGTTAAACATCATACACTACCACATCATGGTCACACATCATACACTACCACATCATGGTCACACATCATACACTACCACATCATGGCCACACATCATACACTACCACATCATGGTCACACATCATACACTACCACATCATGGTCACACATCATACACTACCACATCATGGTCACACATCATACACTACCACATCATGGTCACACATCATACACTACCACATCATGGTCACACATCATGGTCACACATCATACACTACCACATCATGGTCACACATCATACACTACCACATCATGGTTAAACATCATACACTACCACATCATGGTCACACATCATACACTACCACATCATGGCCACACATCATACACTACCACATCATGGTCACACATCATACACTACCACATCATGGTCACACATCATACACTACCACATCATGGCCACACATCATACACTACCACATCATGGTCACACATCATACACTACCACATCATGGTCACACATCATACACTACCACATCATGGTCACACATCATACACTACCACATCATGGTCACACATCATACACTACCACATCATGGTTAAACATCATACACTACCACATCATGGTCACACATCATACACTACCACATCATGGTCACACATCATACACTACCACATCATGGTCACACATCATACACTACCACATCATGGTCACACATCATACACTACCACATCATGGTTAAACATCATACACTACCACATCATGGTCACACATCATACACTACCACATCATGGTCACACATCATACACTACCACATCATGGTCACACATCTCTGCAACATCTTGAATTACTGCGCACGCCTCGCACCTGGATGGCATTTACACAGAGCACAGCCGGGCAACGTCAAAACGAAAACAAGCCGAAACCACACAGACATTTTTATAACATACACAGTCATATTTTATATAACATTGTGATATAAAAACAGAACAACGCGATGGTTCCGCTTTCTGGTGAGACAGGTTCTGCTTCCTGTTGTGGGCAGTTGGAGTACCTTTTCACATTCAAAACATATGATATTTTGACGATCCAGACATCAGAACTAGAAAGTTAAAAAATATAACACTGCTAGAAAGTTTTCTAATTATATCAGTCATATTGTTAAAGTTATAAAAGGTTCGTATCGTGACCATTTCAGTCAATTTGATGATAATTCAAAAACATTATACCGTTATCTGAGTGCTTACACCTCAGTTATTAAGCTACACTCGTAACGCTCTGTGTACCCATAATTAAGTCAGCTTTGTCAATGATATCAACATGTATTTCTGACATGAGACTCGCGCTATACATCCAATGTTTAGTTTCAACATAAGCCATATCCGTTGAGAGTGTTGTGTTGTGGATATGTTACATGCTAATGCTAAAGTTAGCTAAATTAGCAAGCATTTGTTTGTATTCAAAATACCTTCCATTTAAATCCACTGGAAGTGTCAGGTCGTCTCCCACGACAGAATCCATACTGTTAGGCTCACTTACTTAATGTCCCTAGAAAAAATCAATAGACGATTTCCTCTGGCCTAAGTCAAACTGCAAAAGCGGGCGGAATTCAAAACAGTGCACAGTGCCGCCATCATGGGCTGTTCACGTCACCACTGGGCACGTTACAGCCGCGGTTACGCCCATCTTCTTCTTCTTCTATTGTCGGTGTAGTCCCTCATTCGTCCAGGAGCGTTCCATTGTAGAAAAGGGTTCAGTTGTAGTGATCTGGACTAAGTTTAGAAAAAACTCAGATATTTATTATATTCTGTGGTAAATCCAGCCCGATCTTGCCACAGAATAGAATAGATATCTGAGTTAAATTTGCTTATTGACATTGACTCTTGGGTGAGAGTCGAAACGTCTAGCTTTTTCTAAACTTAGTCCAGATGACTACAACTGAGCATTTTTCTACAATTCTTCTAGTATTGTTTATTGGCGGTTGGCACGCAACTGAAGGTGCATTGCCGCCACTGTCCGGTAAATCCTCCCCATTAATCCTGTTGACTTAAAATACATAAGGAGTACCTTTACTATAACCTCTTGTGTGATATTCTGCAATATTTCCTTGATACAAAATGTAATCCTATGTTCACAAACTCTCTCTCTCAGAATTTGTCTTTGCTGTTGATATTTCGGGCAATGAATAATGACATGCTCCACTGTCTCCTGGATTCTGCAGCGCTCGCACTCCCCTGTTCGATGTTTCCCCATTATTCTGAGGGTGTCATTCAGCCCCATTCTCCTCTCTGCGGCAATTATTGCTCCACTCTCTTGTTCTCCCCTCTACTCTCGTTGGTATAATATAGAAAAACCGGCCTTTGAGGCAAGCATCCCATCTCCTCTGCCATCGTTTCTTAACTTCTTCCCAAATTATGGTTTTGATTTCTGTTTTAGGGATGTCCACCTCTCCTTTTGTAGCGCCTCCTTTTGCATATTTATCTGACTGCTCATTCCATTCCAGCCCTATGTGCACTGGGACCCACAAAAGGATTACTTGTTTCCCTTGTCTGTTTATTCTTTCTAGTACTAGTCCCATTTCACAGATTACGTCTTGTCTGTTTTCTGAGCTCAAATGTACTTATACTTATTATTGCACTTCATTTCTGCTATACACTGCTATATAATCACTTACTCTTTTTCTTACAACAATGTCTATATCAGGGATGACAAAAGCAACTCCAACCTTACCACTAGTTAACTTTGATGCATCAGTGTAAATTACTAGATTTTCTGAATACTCTCTATTTATGTACCTGTTCACATTAACACTACTGCATTTCTTTCTTCTCAACAAACTCAGATCTACCACAGGCTCTTTCAGAAACCATGGAGGGATATTAGAGATTGGAACTGTAGGGCTCACGTTCAGCTGGTTCATTCCTATTCTTTGAGCTTCACTCTCTCTTATCCACCCAAAGCTGGTGAACTGTGCTTTTTCTTTTTCCTGGCATGGCTTTAGTAGATTTAGTCCTGGGTGGTTTACACTATGTCCTTGTAAATTAACCCAATATGTTAGAATCATCTGCTCTCTAGAGGCATCTCCCCCATTTCAACTTGGAGTGCATCTACTGGAGTTGACTTCATCGCCCCACAACACACTCTCAAAGCTTGGTTCTGAACTTTATCAAATGTTTTACAATTACTCCTTGAAGCTGAGCAATATACAATACACCCATAGTCAATCACTGATCTGATCAGAGCCATATATATTATCTTCAGGCATTTCCGGCTAGCTCCCCACTCCCGTCCTCTCAAGCATCTCATAATGTTAATCAGTCATACGTAAAAGTTAAAAAATGAAATAAAAATCTATCTACAGCTCACTCGTTGTCTACTGTCTTTATGGTTAAAGGCACCCATACTTGGTGGAGCGGACAGATGCAAGGGTCAGATCCACTGACCGTCTGATCCACATTGGCAGTTCGACCGCAGCTTCCCACAGGTGAATGCTGTCGTTGTGTCCTTGACAATTAATCAAATAGACAATTAATCTGCCTCACCCCCTATATCTGCGTGCACTGGTGTATGATGAATGTGTGTAAATGGCCGAGTGGTTTCTTGATGTAAAGTGCATTGAGTGCCATGAAGGTAAAACAGAACTAAATGTTACCGTTCACAATTTTTACCCAAATTAGCGTAATAATCAATGGGCCTTCCCTATGTAGACTACATATTACAAGAGGTAGCCCTTGTTGATAAGTTAAAAGGTGTGCAACGCAATGAAAATTCATATCCAAATTTCAATGTTCAACCCAAATTGATGCGATATAATTTAGGTGCATATTTAGCCTCAGGGCAAAGTAGCATTGAGCCCGTATTTGTTATCATGCACTCAGGGCTGGAACAGGACAAGGCAGACAGTTGCTAGGACATGACTAGTTTATCTTAGAAAGTAAAACCATGCATTTAAAAAAACTACAGGACAACTGGTGGACTACTGGTGAACTATAGGACAATTCACCAGTAAGCATCCTTTTTCTTAAAAATGTTCTTCATGTCAATGTACAGCTAATATAAATACTAACCCTCTGATCGAAGTGTTTAAAGTAAAAATAAAAACAACAATATACTTTAAAAAGATCATAAGCATATTACATGAAGATCTATGCCTATAGTAAAAACATCAACCCACACACAAAATAAAAATATTTATTAAACTATGGACACTGAACAATGACTGGGGTCTTATGTTGACCATTAACAGGAGCCGTATTTGGTTAATTCCATAAATATTTTCAGTAAAATGACCATGATGTTATTCCAATTTATGTCAAATGTGAGGTATCATTTTTCAGCATGTTTCATACAAATGTACATAGAATGATTTTCACAAATCTGCACCTATGGAAAACAGGGATGTTATGCTGAACATCTATTACAGTATGTGGTTTGTTATCCTAAGACACAATGACAGACACCAAAATATAAAAAATAAAAAAATAAAAGATAATTGCATTACATTTGCTCCCTTGAGCCATAAAATGTACACAAACAAATATAAACTCCAAGACCTGTTGGGTAAGCTGATGTCATGTTACGAGAGTAGTATTACAGAAATTTGTTCCTTCAACAACCATGTTACAAATCATTAAATAACATAAATTACAAAAGGGGATTCACTGTATACAGCAAGGTTTGCACAATTATATACAGGTGTCCAGCTACACAAAATCAACATTTATTATTAAATGATACTAGATGTACCCATAAAATATTACATACAGCTGCAAAGTCTCTATACAAAAAAATGGAATACTATTTTCCAAAACACTTCACATGCTGTTACTTATTATAAATACACAACATGAAGTATTTTTTAAAAGTGAGTGTGAACTACTGTTTGGTTTGTTTTGAAGATAGTGCATTAAAGAAGATATATTATTCTTTCACACGTCGAATCCAAGTAAGCATGCACTACACAAAAAATTGTTCAAAGAGTGGTGTAATTACAGCACAATAGTTAGCACCTCAAGAATGTAGCACCGTACGTTAGCAAGGGATAGAACAGAAGGCAGAAATTTTGTGTCATAAAGCCGTGTTTCTTAAATAATTAAAACAAAGTCTTTATGAATAAGACTATATGAAGCTCATTTACTTAATGATAAAGTAAAAATATACCCATTTACTCCACAGTTGTAAGATTAATATATTACCATTGAGAATGATTCAATATTATGCTTGCAATTTTGCTTTGATTAAATCTCCACAGCTATATCTCCCCAGTCTGTCAGTGGCTTCCAGTCATTCACTCCATTAGAATAACATAACTCCTAAATGTAAGCAATCCAGATTTGATGAATATGTTTCGTTCCAATGGAACACTATGTGAAGTTAATATTATTTATCTACATCTGTTTTTCTCACATTATGGAATGAAGTAAAAAGCACTTGTGTTTTGCTTTTATAGAAATAGTTCAATGTGTATTGATGGGATCAAAGAAGATGACCATAAAATATAAACAATTGTTTAAAACAATAATGTCTTTTCATTTTCTATTGCACATACATATTATTTCACATAACATACACATGTGTAAAAGATAAGGAACAATTTTATAAGCGGAATTCTTCCAAAATAATGCATCAACTGTATACAGTTATAAAAATAAGTTAACTATAAAAGTCCCTAAGAATGTCTATAGACTAGGTCTCTGTTTTTGCAATGTTCCAGAGAGAATGTGTGGTAGTTCTCCAAGTTGCCACACAACTTTCTTGGGGAGCTTTAGCCATTTGTAGAAGCTATTAGTGCAAGAAGTCTCCTACTCCTTATAAACTCTTCTACATAATCCATTCTTCCCCCTGTCCATTAGCTTCCTCTTATTCGCAGTCCAATGGGAACAATGAAGCAGGTAGGGGGAATTTTCTCCTTTTGGAGAGTGCTGATGTTTGGAAGAGACCAATCTCCACACCACGTCAAGGTACCGCAGACGGACAATAACGCTTTCAGAAAAGCCTTCACAGAAAACACACTGGCCCAACCTCAAGATGGTAATGCGCACCAGCAGTTGGGGTTGGTAGATTGTAGATGTTTACCACAGGTAGAAGAGCAGGGTCTAGCGAGTGGAGAACAAAATGTGTCTGGTGCCAGCGTCCATCTTTAATCTGAAAGGCACAAGATTGTACACGTCAATACGTCCTAATAATATTAAGTAATAATGTAAAAGTGTTTTCCTACCCAGCAAGAGTCTTCAATTACTTCAGGTTCAAGCTCCCCTCCAGCCTCTATCACATCTCCACTCCAGGCCTTAAACTTTACAGACCAAAGATCAGGAGGCTG
The DNA here is from genome assembly GCF_026437365.1 of Eucyclogobius newberryi. Lineage (NCBI taxonomy): Eukaryota > Metazoa > Chordata > Actinopteri > Gobiiformes > Gobiidae > Eucyclogobius > Eucyclogobius newberryi. Next base: position 23,671,154 of record NW_027315834.1, read on the forward strand.
ACCATCAGCAGACCTCCAGACTGAAAAGTTTAGGCAGTGGATAATGATGTGTTGCACTGCCTCTGCGCTCAGTAGGTGGAGAAAGTTCATTTGGACACGGCCAACAGTGTATAATGGCTGTGCAAAAAACGTTTGATCATGTTTTTGATGTTTATACCATTTCATTAGAATAATTTCATGCAAATGTTGTATGCGTTTATACCGATACCTTTGTTACTGTTACTGGTTTGATGCACGTTTGTCCCCCTCCAGTAAAGTTGCATGAGACTTCAATTGTGTCTGATGAGCAGCCCAAGTTTGGGTCAATCCAATAAATGCCTGGGAAATGTGTAGTTAGATAATGTTGTACTGTGCACATAATGACTTTAGTTTTTTATTGTGAAAATCCACACTGACCATCATTTAGCCTCTGTTCACAGCTGTGCAGATCCCTACAGATGCGAGCTGGGTTGTCTCGAGTACCAAGCGGGTTCTTTAGGCTCTGAATCAGGTTACTGAGGTAGTGGAGGGTCTTATAGATCTCTGCACTCTGGTCTAGCATTGGCAAATCCATCATCGGTTTATTACGCTGTATAATGTACAATAACAGTCAATAATTAAAAAACAACAACCAAAAAATACTATGCACAAACCTCAGTCCTGAAGGGGATTTGTGAATCCATAAACAGCGCACCATCTTCTTTCTGTAAATAATTAAAACTTTTATCATTGGATATATTTTGAAAACAAATCTATAATATAGCTGTCATATTTTCTTACAAATGATGTTGGGATTCCTGGACGGCCCTGTAGAGAGTAAAACACACACTGTTACAAACAGAGATCTAAGATGTTTGGATTAAAACCAACAAAGGTAGTGGGCTTACTGGAGGTCCAGGGAGTCCACGAGGTCCAGGAGAACCCTAAAAATATAATATTATTAATATTATTATATCTTGTAAAATGTGACACTTCGATAAAATATAGTAATCTAGCTGTTGAGAAACATACCCTTGGACCCTGTAAACCCTGTGTAAAGAAATAATATATATTTATAGTTAAAAAATCTATTTATTTTACATTTTCATAGTAACAAGATCTTAGAATAACTTACAATTTCCCCATGGTTGCCTTTGTCTCCCCTAGGACCCTATTAGATCATAAAGGAAGTAAGAATTACTGAAGTTAAAATATTCTCTTAATTACGCCATATTATACATACTGCACTTCCACTGGGACCGATAATTCCCATAGGGCCAATCACTCCTCCTCTACCCTGATGGAGACATACACGAATAAGAGTCGGTTTTGCGTTACCGGTTTGATCAAAAATTTGTCTTCTTACCATTGAACCTTGTGGCCCTTTAGGTCCTCGTATGCCCTTTGGACCAAAGTCACCAGGAGGGCCCTAAAGGAGTGTTTACAGAACATATTATGTATCCTCACCACCATTTGTATAAAGTAAGATTTGTTCTACAGACACAATACAAAGAGATTCTAACTAATTAAATATTAATTAATGCAAAGTTGTAACAATGTAGGCTGTATTATTTAAAATGTTTGAAAATGTGTCAGATGGGTAAAAATAAAACAATACAAAACTTTACCTTTGGTCCAAACACTCCTAGAATTCCTGGGAAACCTGATTCCCCTGTATCACCCTGAAAAATAAGTGTGGGTCAGACAGAGACCACTCATAAAGAAGTCCTCTTTGCCCTATACTTACAGGCTGTCCCTTCTGTCCCTTGTTCCCTTGAGCCCCGGGTAGTCCCATTCCACCATGAAAACCCTTCTTTCCTGGTGGTCCACTTTGGCCCCGAAGCCCCCGTTCACCCTGCATGAAACATTGATTAGTTACTATGCAACAAATCACCTGAGCAGTGAGCTATTCATTATTAAGCTTACAATAATTGCTTACCTTTGGACCAATGGCACCTTGATCACCTGGAAGTCCAAGAACACCAGGCTTTCCACGTAATCCAGCTTTGCCAGGAAGACCATAGACCCCATCATCCCCATGCTCCCCCTAAAAACATTAATATATTCAATACATTCGTCAATATCACACACACTTTCAAAAATACTTTCTGGTCAAATCGTTTTATTTGATAATAATATCAGTGGTTTTACCGGCATCCCTTTACTGCCATCCTTTCCAGAAGCTCCATCTGCTCCAGCCAGACCTTCCTGACCCTCACGACCAACCACACCTCTTGGACCAGGAGGACCATTTATGCCCTGCCAAAAAATGCTGTTACTTAAATTGGATAAAGGATTCTGGTGGAGGTTTCACAATATAAATTATAAATATTTGTGTTGTAATTTTAAGTCTTTGGACACAATATGATGATTTACCTCTTGTCCTCTGGTTCCTTTTTGCCCTGTCTGGCCCTTTTTGCCTTTTTGACCCTTAAAGAACAAAAACATTTTAAATATATTTAATCTGTAACAATGTAATATATAATGCAATTTGAATTGTGTAATTACTTGAGCTCCTTTTGATCCTTTTGGTCCTTGTAGTCCTTGAAGTCCTGGTTGACCCTGTATTAGGCAGAAATGTACTTGCAATGATTGGCTCAAAACTATAAAAATAATAAAACACGTAAATATTTCAATATTTACACAAAACTTAACTTACAGGTAAACCAGGAGCTCCTGGTCTGCCTCTTTCCCCATCAAAACCAATTAGACCCTGACACAGATTAAGCAAGAATTCAGAATTCATGGAACTGATATCAAGGTCAAATTCGCTTGTTTATTAACTAACTTTGTATCCTGGGTCCCCTGGTTCCCCCCGCTCTCCTCTATCACCAGGAGAACCCTAGAGTAATTAACATATAATTAAAACTGAATTGTAACACGCACAATGTAAATAAAATATGTATATAGGAATAAAAAATGAAACTTGCCATTTCACCAGTTGGACCTGGAGGACCTTCAATCTTGCTGTCATCGCCATGCTCACCCTGATAAGGACATCAAAAACACTTAATGTATGCCCAGACCATGAACATGATTATGATCCTTTCAACACTATTAAACCCGTCTGTATTAATAGATAGTTTGGTTTACATGACATCAAGACTTTATTCTAGCCATGTGTCCTCTGATAAACATTTCAGATTCTGCAGGCCTAAATACTGGTTTTATAGGGATTATAGATTTGTAAAAACACAAGCACACCAACTTTATTTTGAGACATGACAACATCAAAATGTTATTTATGCATTAATAAAGCAATGTATACCTTTTCACCTTTTGGTCCAGGGCTTCCCATTGGGCCCAGTGGTCCTTGGTGACCCTTTAAGGCACAACAGACAATATTTTTTTTAAATAACAGCACATGTTAAATCAATCAATTAGCAAATAATTATACTGAGGAATTTAAACATGCATGATGCAACTGGTTACCTCATAACCTGCAATGCCAGGCTCTCCCTGCTGTCCCATTCGGCCAGGTGCCCCCTTAATACAAAACAATTGTTCATAATAAACATATTATACAGTATGCCTATTTTATATATATACTTTAAATATTTTACCACATGTCCAATTGTCCCTCTGGATCCTTTGGGCCCAACAAAACCTGGTGGACCAATTTTGCCCAATGGTCCTGTCTCCCCGAGGTGACCCAGGTGACCTTTAGTACCCTAAAACATTGAGAGATTGTGAGGTGACGTGAATAATCAGTAACTATTACTTATTGTGTATCGTCTTTGGTTGCGCCTATAGTGTGGGGATGAGTTTATGTTGCACAGCAAAATGAATTTCCGTGATATTTGTGAGTTCACAAACTCACGAGAATCCATCCTGTACAACTGCTGTTGCATTTGGCCTCAAACTACCAGTGGCTCCAAGCAACTGACCAATCAAAGGGCAGCATTGTAGGTTATGTGGAAGGCAAAAGCGAAGCACCCAAACCAACCAAAACAAACATGGCGGCACTGATGGAGCCATGAACCTTTTTCAGCAAAAATGTGGACCATTTAGTTTTTGAAAAATGTGCACTTGTAGATGGGGAAGATGTCCGTACATTTCTCTCGATTGGATTTAGGAAAATGTTTTCTTTTATAGCTTGTCTGCAGTTGCAACTCTGTAAAATGTCTGAATGTCCCAACTTTTCATGACCTATTTGATAATATGTGTAGACTCAAGACTGCTACTCATATCTATCTGGCTTCTGCCATGTTAGAGATGGCGTACCTTTGGTCCAGTTTTGCCCTTTTCTCCAATTTTGCCAGGTTTCCCCTCAGGTCCCTGGGGATAAAAGTACGGTGAGCTTGCAAAATCTCTTTGAAGGAAAGTAATTGAAAAAAGAAACAAAAAGAAAAGGCTCACCCTGACACCAGTGAGTCCAGGACTGCCTAGAAGTCCTTCCTTTCCCTTAAGCCCAATTTCTCCTTTTTCTCCCGTCTCGCCCTGTTGACCCATGTCACCCTTTTCCCCCTGAGAAAAAACATAACGTTAAGCATAATTTACCTATTCAGAGAACAGAAAAAACACAATATCAAAGAAAAAACAATGACTACCTTAGCACCATCAGGACCCGCTGAGCCAACCTCTCCTTCAAGACCGTGTTCCCCCTGTTTGAGAGTAAAACAAATACATTAACTACAAACTCCAGAAAATAATTACAAAGTTAAATATTAAAACATTGAACATACCCTTGGTCCTATGAGTCCTTGTTCACCAATATTTCCCGCAGGTCCAATATCTCCCTGAAACCACAACCACAGGGGCTCAGTTTCATTTGAATTCCACTTATACAAAACCAACTGAATAAATGAAAGGGTTGCAAGTGTATGAAAAAACCCACCTTCTCGCCTAGCTCCCCTGGCAGCCCTGGTTCACCTTCTTTGCCTGGAGGACCCTTATCAAACATACAAAAGTAAAAAAAAAAAAAAAGGAAATACCAAAACTTTATTTTGTAAGGCCCAAAATCACAACAACAGTTGCCTCTGAGATTGTGAGCTAATGACTTAATAATAGATCACAATTTACTAATATGACGTCTACTCAATACATAAATAACAAAGTCACTCTAAAATAGTTAATTTCCCCTCACACAATGTTGATTTATTCTGTGTCTCACCTTGTGACCAATTTCACCTAAAATCCCCACAGCCCCAGGTGGTCCTGGTGGTCCCTAGGAACAACATAAAAATATCAATAAACATTAAAATGAGGGAAACTATACACAACTATATTATGTAAAACACAACTTGCTGATGGTCAAAACATCAGTCAAACATCTGTTGTTGAGTTTGACCTTAAACGTAGCGTGTAACAGGGGCACAGTAACTATCCTGCATTCTGTTTCAGGTGAATTACTATTGTTAGTAAAAAAAATAACCTATCCATCTATCTATCTAAAAAAAAAAAGCATTGTATTTAATAACTGAGAAGAGTTTATGAGCCAAAGAGAAAATGTCGGTATGTTTGACTGTAAAAGTGACTTAAGGAGACAATTGCTTCTTCTTACCGGTTCGCCAGGAATTCCCTTATCGCCAGAGGTTCCTGAAGGCCCAGGGAATCCCTGGAAACAGAATTTTGTATTATTATTTTTTGACAAAAACAGAAAAACAACACAGCATTGTTCATACACATACAAATACAGAATATACCTTTATATATCGCTACTGGTCATGCCTAAAGACAAAAAGTATCTATTTTCATGACAAACTATTGAGGTTGAAGTTAATAAGCATTATTAAACATTACTCCAACAGTTATAACCCCCCAGTCCCTGTTATGTTGGATGAACTACCTAGTCTCCTTTGCTCGTCTTCACACAGCAACAATGATACTGAGTTCAACTGGCTTTCACAGCATCTATGTAGTGTGAAATTTAAATATTTAATTAAGTGTGCTTAGGAAAACTTAGGAAAAGTATTTTTTTCTCCATTCTCCGTTCTTTTTGAACTCTGTAAACCTACACCTAAAACTGTCTTGCACAAAAAGTTAAAATGTTGTCTTGTGGATCAAAAAAGTTTTCTGAGTCATAGAGTGAAAGAAAAATGTTTCCCAACAAACGCTGTGTTGCAAATGGTCTTTTGTGCTTCGCTGGTGATGCAGAGGTTAAGAGCGTTGCACTTGAGTGGTTGCTGCCATTGCAGACCGTGGGTTCAAGTCCAGCTCTCAATATTTGGTGACAGTCTATTTACCTTATTCTTGCTCAGTTTTGCCTCTTTTTGTCACGGATCGGCACTTCCGTTGCAATGGCACTTCTGGGCGAGCGTGAACTCCGTTAATTGAAGTGGAGAATGAGAAAAAAGTCTTGGCACTAATATATCCTATAAAGTAAAATTATTTGTGTAAAAAATCCCAAATTCATGTGACCAACAAGTCAACAATGCACCGATTCCCTGAGCGGCCTGAAAGTGACTTTTAAGTCTGTGTATAACTTATTTTCTCTCGAGGTCGGCAGCCCAATGTTAACTAACCAGAGGAAGGATTATGTTGTATGGAGGAGCTCAGGCCGACTTCTGGAATTATTTAATGCTACGACTGTTCTGTCAAATAAGGCCTTCGAGATGAAAAAAGTATGAACAAAAGAAAAATTAAAAAGAAATGCCCTTGAGCAGGTGCAAAAAAAAAGTATGCAATGTGTGGCCCCGGTCCCTGATTCCTAAAAAATTAAAATACCAGGAACTGAAAAATGTTCCAACAGTGTCAAATCTACTTAAGTAACACTTTATCAGGAACAGGATGAATGATAAACCTAAGAGCTACACCAAAGGATGAATGATAAACCCCACAAGACCCACATTTGATCCATCAAGTTTGGCAGGGAAAATCTAGCTAGATGATTAACCTTTTGGCAACAACCTGTTGGGCATATTTTAGGTTGATTGTGGAAACTAAATCACCGCCAAGGAAGCCCACCCAGGCAGAGGGACAACATGCAACCTCCACTCAGAAAGGTCCCTCTCTGCCCAGTGTAGTACGCCAGATTAACCCCTGCTCAACCTAAACCCGGGTATACTTTGGCCCAGGCTAGACTATAGGGATGTGGGTGAAGTACTCTAGTCTAGACTATTCCCCTCTGTGCCGGAATATACCCCTCTATTTCTCATTATGTCTAATGTACATCAGCAGAGTTTTGTTCTCTATCATTGGTTAATGATTTTTTTCACATTTTTAGATCAAGAGTATGTAGAATGTTTATTTCAAATGTAATAAACAAGATAAGGTTGAACTGAATTGGACCTGGGACCTTCTTAGTGTGAGGTGAGAGTGCTAGCTACTACATATAAAACCAAGCACACTATGAACACACTTACATGAAAACCTTTTGGTCCAACTTCCCCATGCTCTCCAATTTTCCCCTTTAGATAGACAGTGAAACACACAGGAACCAAGATATTAAATTATTATCATATAACTGGTATGTATTAACAATTTTTAAAAATATCCAAATGGATTACCTGTGGTCCAGGAAAGCCTATTTTTCCTGGAGGACCATCAGGGCCCTGTGTAGAGAGGAAAGAATAAAAAATTGCATTGAACATAGGCAACATATTGATTTGCCTATGTACTCGCGATTAAACTTAGAATTTTATATGCATGAGGTTATTTGATGAGTTTACCTTCTTGCCCTCTAATCCTGTCTCTCCTGTTGGACCGTCAGGCCCTATTGCACCCTGAAAGACAAGACACATGTCACTTCACCAACAGAGGTCACTGTAGCACAACCTGATGCTGAACTAAACAGTAAACAAATAAGTGACGCATCTCCTTTGGAAACTGTCAGAGCACATTATTGTCCCACGAGCTTTCTTGTTTTCTAAACACAGCACTGTAAGCGATTTATTATTATAGAAATATTCATAAATACTCATTTGTCTGTCAGTGATTTAGTTGCAGTGTCACTTGCCAAAGCTATATGCATTAATTTGTAAAATTATGTGAGTAATGAGTAATGAGGCTCAATTTTACACAAGTAACACTTAATTCTTTACACTTGACTGAGTTCAGACCATAACAAATATGGGTTTTCTTCTTGAAGAATCTTTTCAGCCCTAGACTTTATTCGATATGACAGTCACCTTGGTGAAAAGGGGAAAGGGGGTATAGCCAGGCGGAAAATGTCGAGGGCCACGATGCCGCGATGGCACCACCAGCAAAACACCAAATCTGGGTTTTCTGCTCCACAAAAAATGTTTTGAGTTGAGTTGAGTTAAAATATAACATGTTTGAGAAAATTGTGTTATTTTGTTTTTTGTGCACAATATAAGTGTTTTATTTATTTATCTTTAGACAAGACATTTGCAAAGGACAAAACATTGTTAAGCTGAGTGGAAAGAAGCTTGATTTACTTCTAAATGATAGATGACCAATGATGATTGCACGGTTCTGTGAGTTTGACACGAGATGCGACAGAGGGGGGGTGACCAGACTCACTCTTTGTAAAGACACAAAGAAGTGTGTTTTCTGGATCCCAGGCAAGCAAGACATACCCTTAAGCCTTTGGGTCCCCTGGCACCACTAAGTCCAGAACCTCCTGGGGGGCCCTGAAAACATTTATACAACAGATGATTAAAAGAAAAGAAGAAGCAGCAAAGATGTTATTCAAGGTTTGGCTCTTTACCCCAAGACACAGCCTGAACTCAGAAACACATCAAAGGGTTTTTAATATGTCACGCCAAGTTAAGTTGTATCATGCCCAATAGTTATGTTTATTTTGAGAACTCAGTGGATCCCACAGTCAGCAATTGTTTGGTCTTTGCTCTTAAACGTAACCAAAGCAAGGACACACAGGGAGAAGCACATTGGCGTCTAAATGGTTATAGTTGATTTTTTGAACAGAACTTATACAATTTATTTAAGAAACAATGTGCGTCATTTTAATACAGATAAGATGCTCGATAATGTGCCCAGATAAAACATATTATCAACTCACTGGTCGTCCTGGTGGGCCTGGAAGCCCAGTCTCCCCTGGTGCCCCTGTGTGACCCTATGTAAGCAAAAACATATATACAATTAGTGAATAAGATTGTAAGCATTCATGCACATCACAATAGAAAAAAATACATACTGTATTAAAACTTGCTGCACTTGGTTAAACCTTTATTAAACATCTTTTTACATATAATATAATATAATAATTATAGCAAAGCCTCTCACATTCACAAATTATGAGAAATATAGATGCAATTATAAATTCTGATTAGTTATTATTATTATTTATTGTTGTTATTATTTGTTATTAAAATGAATAATAATGCTATTAAGAATAATAACAATAATGTATATTTATTTATCTGTAAATATAGATATACATGGTTGGATAAATAATGAACAGCACAGATTTTACAGTATGTCTGCAGGATAGCTGCCCTGTTTTTTGTATGAGTAAGTCTTTTTCAGAGGGTCTGTTTCTATTTTGTAACAGACAGAATGAACAGAGAACTTCCAAACAGAAATGTATCTGTGTGTGAGTGCATGCGTGCTTGCGTGTGTGGTGTGTGTCTGGTTAAAACCTTGTCCAATTGGCTTAGAGCCAGTAGGAAAGTTCACTCCCACACTGTAACTGCCCAGCTACAACTGCCAGTGCTGCATTAAATGTTCTTCAGTCAGACTAATGTTGTGTTATTTCATATTTCTATAGGTAAAAGACAAATTCTAGTGCAAATTTCAGAAGCTTAATCTAGAATTAGCAGAATTAGCGTGCACAAAACAAATCTGTAATTTTTCTTTTTTTTTTAAGGGGCGGCCAAAGCAAACCAGCATTGATTTGTTTATGGATCCAGCATTGCCTTTTAACAATGTTCTTGGTGTTGCATCCAGGTTCTATACTACAACACGATACACTAGATTATGTAATCCCATATACTACTTAGCATCCATGCATCACATAATAAAAGGCTTATTAGAAAATAAGAAATAAAATTCATATATAATGTCATATAATGTTAAGAAGGAATTGCATAATTTATTACTGTATGTTATGTTTGTCCAGGTATGAAATTGACCCTGAAACATGTATATTCCCATGGGAATAAAAAAACAGTTTTGTTCTTTTGGATGGTTGTGGCATGGTATACTATTATATAATGTATAGTGTTAGTTGTATCTTACTGTTGATCCTTTTTCCCCGGATGGTCCTGGATGTCCCATCTCACCTCGATCTCCCTGAGATTAAAAAATACATATTTTGCAAAATTCCTTACCGTAAATGTTTTGACCACCATATTTTCAATTTAAAAATGTATTGTATTCTACCTTCTCTCCTGCTAATCCTGGTTCTCCGACAGGTCCAATAAAACCCACTAAGCCCTGAAACACAATAACTGACATTATAATTTGATTGTAACAACAATTCTTAATCATTAAAATTAAAGTTGTTTACTCTTTCTCCAGTTGGTCCCACTTTTCCCGTGATACCATGCTCTCCCTATGAAGAGGTATAAAAAGCTGTTGGATAGTGGTTTTCATCATCATTTACAATATATTCCCTATTATGGAGCTCGAAGTCCACTGAGGTTCCAGAAGTACATAAAATAAATTATTTATTCATATATTGTAAATTAAATTATGTGTCTTATGCTCATTAGTTACCACATAGCTAATTATCCCACAGCAAGATTTAAAATTATTACTATTATTATTTCTATTTTTTCAAAAAGTCTATGGGAAATGAATGGGAATTTTACTACCGGAACCGAACTTGCGGTGGGCGGGACTGATGATCATAAATAATACAAAATATTTTTACCTTAACTCCTTCCTCTCCGACTTTTCCAGGAAAACCTTTTCGGCCCAGTCTGCCCTGGATTAAAAAAAAAAAATACGTAAAAATACACTATTTAAAGGACAGCATAAGTCCATTTCCACGTTGGATTGTTTTCTGTCAGCAATTTGTCAACCCCAGAGAACTAGAAAAGTTTAGTCCTAAGATATATGGAACACCACAAGGTCTAAGGTCTAATATTCAGCATTAGATTTACTGGATATATCCAAGAATGAGGACACCGTTTTTTCATACCATTGATTTTGCATCGCAAAGATGAGTGCAAAAAGACACAGGACTCAAACCAGAAGGACAGAACAAGCAGACAAAACTCAAGAGTTAAGTTAAAATACAGCTGGTGGAAGTGGGGGTTTAAAGCAGACAACACAGAATCACAGAGGGCACCTGGCCAGGCATCATTCACAGCCCCTGCACCACATCACCTCTGACTGAGTGTATCCATCTGTCACCATCAGTTTACAGAACGTTATCTACATGCTGAGTAAGAAGTCATAACGCCCTCTGGTGTGCATTTGAAGAAACAGCATGGGCCATTAGGAAAGAGACAGACACCGGCCATATAAGGTAATAATAGAAGTATTCAGTTGTCAACTGAGGACCCTTAATGCCATATTCTCGATGAATTATATATCATTTGAACATTTACAGTATATGTGCAAAATATATGATATACATAAACATAGTACAGAGACATTTTATTTGGCCAGCTATCCTTCAATATAAATTTAAAATTGGAAGTGGGTACTGAAACTGACTACATTAGTACTACTGGCTACATTAGAAACTCACCTCAAGCCCTGATGGACCTGGTGGTCCGAGTGGGCCTTCATCACCCTGAAAAATAACACATGGTCTATGTTGAAATGATCAGGTTCAACATATTGCTTTTGATCTTTGGATATCAGTGTACTTACATCCAAGCCTGGAACCCCTCTAGGACCTGGTAAACCTCTCACTCCTAGTTTCCCCTAAAATTATGAAAATATTCAGAACTCATTGTTGAAAATGCCATCCATAACATCCAGCTCTTAAAAATAACTAAGACGTTACTAACTTTTGGACCTTCAATGCCATTTTCTCCAGGTGGCCCCATGTCGCCAGGGAAACCCTAAAATTGTGACCAAGACGTCAATATTTTTTGTGATATTAACTCATTCAAAAGCGCAGATAGATAAATACAGACCTCAGGGCCTGGTGGTCCAGGTAAACCGTCAGGACCTCTCTCTCCAATCCTGCCCTTTATTTGAAAACACAAGATGTTCTCTGTTTTACCTTGGTTTAATGAATGTAATCAATCCTTAATATCAGAAATCAACCTGTGGTCCTGGTTTTCCACGGATTCCGGGTAGCCCCGGTGCCCCCTGGATACCCTGTATAATTCAAAGCACATAGCATTAGACAGGTATATTTAGAATAAAAAATACATATTTTTAGATTTCTAGAATGTAGTTTATATCTCTGTAATTACTGGGCCTATCCACATGAAACAAAAACTGGCACAAAGTTCAATGTATTCTCTGTCAGCATAAATTAAAAAAGTGAAATATTATTTCCACATTAGCCTCAGAAAGTGGGGCAATTATTTAACCTCAAAGGTGTGATTGTTAAAAGGACTTTAAACATGAGATTAATATTGCAGGTTTGTGAAGCCAATCTCAACAATTAATTATAAGGTTAAATTCTATTTGATGAGGTCATATTCTCAGAGGATGTGGACGGGCCAATCTATGGAAGATTTACTGTTTACTGAATACAGCTCCTGAGACCTTATCATTTCTTGTTTGGGATTGCCTATACAAATTGACTAATCTCAAATTCTCCAAACTGACAACAATCATGTCTTTGGAGTTGGATAATGGCACCACTTTCTGAGGTTATTGTGGGGGAAAAAGAGAAGACATTGAATTTTGTGCCAGTTTTTGTTTCAGGTGAATAGGCCCAGTAATTGCAGAGATGTGAACCATAAACCAGGTCTACAAATCTGCAGAGTTAAACAAAAAAGCAAATTATATAATACAATTCTAACCTGCACCATCTCAATTTTTAACTTGAGTTGAGTGAGTCAAATAATAATCAGTGTCTAAAGATTGGCCCATGTATGGTTGCTTGGCTCAGTATGGTTGCAAGGTAACATTTATTGTTACATCTGCTTATATCCAACCAGGAAGTACAAGTAAGAAAGTAAATTTGGTACTATATTTATGGGAAATATGGAGCTCAGCAGTGACCACCCACCACTTGGTTCCTGAAGTGAATTTCCCATACATTTTCCCCATAGAATTTTATTTTTTTGAAAGCGTGCTCGGGGTTGATCAGCTTTGTGGTAATTAATGAGCATAAGCATTCTGTTTCAGAAAATATGTAGTTTTTTGGACTGAAAACAACTGCGTTATAGGCATATTTACCACATAGCTGGTTAGCCTCAATGGTGCCTTTAAACTTTTAAAGCTAGGGTACCAAGTTTTAAAACAGTGAAATAAGGAAGCAAGTATTTAAACCTTTCTAACTCATTCTTAGCTCTCACACACCCTTCGGCACATCACTAGAAGTTACATGCATGTACAAAAAGGAAGCAGGGTGATATCCCTAAACAGCCAATCAGCTCTCATTAATGGCGTATCGAATGCCATTCAATTCTGAGCGCCATTAATACTCTCTGTTCAAACTTTTATTTTACCTTGTCTCCTTGGTAGCCGATCTCCCCTTGCATGCCAGGAAGTCCAACTTCACCCTATCAAAAAAGATAATTTAGGTAATTTCACACCTCTAACAGAAAAACAACAACTGCAATCACAGAGATTAAAATGTTAACATAATTTACGATAAGGATATTACATGAACTGTGCCATTTAACAGAACTGAGGGATAACAATTCAATCATTTACATAAAGCATATTCACAGGACAATAACGTGAATATTCAGATCACCTTATCACCTTTCAGTCCTGGTTCTCCTGGGTTTCCTGGTACCCCCTGCAACAGACACAATAGTCAATTCAGAACACTTGCTATAGTCTGTTTATCCTTTTCATATATTATAACAAGGAAACACGGTGATAGATGACTCCTTATTGTAAGATTACCTTCAATCCATTAGGTCCGGGGATGCCCATGTTTCCCACTGGGCCCATGTCCCCCTGAGGCACAACAAGAGACAGTGAGCCTTTGTATTATTAATAATGCTTTACATCTGTGCATAATTTACTCCAGTCACAAAGGTGCGTAATTCAAAGGTCATTATGAAACGATACAATGTCATATTCACAATTGGAAGGTTATTACAGACGTTCTGTAAATGTTGTATGGGTACCTAGCAACATTCTTATTAGTATAGTGTTATACTACAATATGCAATATTCATGGAGTAGGCTATCTAGTTACAGTTTTGAGAGGTACTCACAATAAGTCCAGGCACCCCGATTGGCCCCTGGGCTCCCATTTGGCCCTAGTGAAAGAGAATGGGAAAATGAAATACATTCAAGAAGAGAGAGAAGGAGAAGTTTTGAGGCTTACTGACTCTAAGCAAACATGCTTAGAAGAGTGGCGCTGTGTGGCTCACAGCTTATGAGAGAGGGCTGTGTGTGTTTCTGAGGTGAATGTTGTAGGGCAGAAAGTGACACTCGATAACTACAGTTACAGTTTGAGTATCAAACCCACAGGATAAGTAGGTGGCTAGAGAGCAGAAAGTATACTGTTGGCAATGGAAAATGTGGCAAAACAAAACAACCAACTTCCTCTGAGATGTTCAAAACAGCAGGTTTTACAAGAGAATACCTAATTATCCTCAACAGGGGAAGCAGAGGAATACAGTAAATACCGTCTGAAATCAAAACCAAACTTCAAACAAACAAGGAAATGCTGGACAGCCAGATGATTTAGCCACTTCTAAGATGTCCCGGTTTTATAACATATAACATACAGAATACACTGTGATCATATATATTTGGCCCAGGAAATTTGATGTTGCAGAGGGTGTAACATACTGGCTCTCCATCTGGTCCAGGTGGTCCTCTTTCCCCAAAATCTCCTGGAAAGCCCTAAGGGCACAAAGGGAGAGGCTTTTATATTGGTTGTACACAAAAATTAAACAAGCAAGCAAGCAAACAAGCAAACAAACAAACAATTTCAAGCTCATACTTACACAATTTAAATATTAGTGTTTTTATTTTTATATTTTACAAAACGCAGATTTTTTGATATATCTCCACAGAATTAGATTATACATTAACATATACTTAATAGCAAAAACATACAATGATTATAAATATTTATTATAAGTTACGTTATTTTTGTCAAACATCAAATTATAAAATCCCAAACTATGACAAATTCTTGGGCAATAGTTGGAGTAATTCAACATATGTGATGTAGACAGTGCAGCCTCTCCAGAGCAGTAAGATGCTTTATACCTGTGGGCTTGAAGACTAGTTTGGTTTAGAAGCTTATTTTTCTAAGTGAAAAAAACTTGGCCAATATTATGAATTTTGTAATAAAACTGCATTGAGAATATGTGCACATTGAAAGTAAACATAAATGTAGTAAAAGTCTATAAAACATTACAGAGCTCTAACCGATACCATGCCAGTGCATTACTACATTACTACAAGACTAATATGGGAATCACAGTCTCGCAGAGTACTGCACTTTTTTTCTTAAAAAACAACAACTTTTTAGACCTTTTTGAAAGGATGTTGTGATGTTTTTTTAATTTTGCTCTCTGTGTTGTGTTTTCTGTATTGTGTTCTACGTTTTTTATTGTAAAATAGCAATTGTACAGTATCAAAGTAAGTATGAGATATCAGAGGGGCTGAATTGAAAACAATGATGAAAACAGTGTCCTTATGTACAACATAACCACTCACAGAAAGAAAGTTGATGACTGTAGGAAAAGGTAAGCTAAAAAGCAGAAGTCTTGGCTGAGGATTGTGGAAAGTGAACTGTGGGTTTTATGGTCTGTGTTCAGGTAAATTCATGTCCTCATGGATTTTACACACATGGCATGTGTGTCTTCTTGACAGAGAACAAGCGCTGTGGTTTTGGCCATTAAATTGGTCTGGCCCTTTCTCCCTTCATTTGTCTGACTGACTTGATTCAGATGTCTTCAAATGTAAAAGTTAAATGTGTTTTTCCTCCCACAGGCAATAGACTCGACTATTGTCTTTATGAAATATTTATAGTATTTTGTTAAATCTAAAAGTGCTCTCACTAACTGAAATCTGGCTTTTGCTGAGTAGAGTTTTCACTCAGTTTGAACAAATTTATTACTAAGACAATAAGCAACCGCTGCACAGCATTGGGTAGCACATTCTGACTTTATGTATCTAATACACATAGCAGCACAGACACACATAGATCCCATTGAGGAAAGACCAAAAGCCCCTCGTTTCAACAAAAGCCTTTTCTTGCTGCATCCAAAACACTGACATGCGGCCTGTGGGACTTGACTGCAATAAACCCCCCCAGCAGCAATGGAAACAGTGACCTGACTCAAACAATGACGTAAATACAACCCTTATAAATACATGTGTGGATGTTATAGTTTTGCATCCACAGCTCTTCATCAAGATAATCAATTTTATTTCACTATGAAACTTCTTTTTTTGTTTTACAGATAATGTTTAAAGAACAGGTTATAACACTTGTAAAAAGGAGTATGTGTAAAGTATGTTTAGACAAAACTTTACCGGCCTACCCATCTTGCCCCTCTTCCCTGGTTCACCAGGAATTCCCTGAAATTCAAAATAACAAAACAAAATGTAAGAATAAAAACAGAACAACTCACATTCAAGACATATTCAAAACTTGGTTGTTATTTAACGATTACGTTAAACACAATCCTTAATAATTAGGCTATCTTGGATACATTTAAGAAACTGCACAGAGAAACAGTGAACCTTGATGAGTCCACTCATTTCAAAGGCTCTGAAAGAAGGCCTCAGGAGTCATTAGGCCTCTTATGCTGCATCTTGGTGCGGTTTTTCAAACTAGTGGCTGTTCACACACTCAAGTAGTTACAGGGAAGATGAAAACACAGCTGTCGTCTTCTGGAGTATACTGCTTAACGTGCATATCAAATCAAGACTCATTACACCAAAACATAGTTAATATAATTCTTAATCTGTTACTAAAATCTTGCCCAGTTCCTCCAGTTTAACAATGTTGTAAAGTTTATAATTGTACTACCTTGTTGGACATGGTTCCCTAGAATCCGTAGTGTAAACATGGACCAAAGCTTGTCTAATTTACACAAATAAAAATATACTGTATGACAACAACTTTATTTGATTCAATTAAAGTTAATGGTTCCTATATTTTTACGGGATTGTGTCTATTGAGGAAAGATAGAAGAATTATTTTTTTTACAACTAAGTGCTACTTATTATTCCCCCCCACTTTTCTTTACAAACTATCACTACATGACAGATGTAAAACCATGATACATAGTGTATATCCCACCAAATAAATTAATAATTAGAAAAACTGAATCATCTGTCATATGCACTTTTTGAATATAATGGAAGACAAAACTCACTCTTTCTCCATCAGGCCCAGGCAGGCCAAAAAGCCCTGGGATTCCAATAAAACCCTGCAACGGAAAACAACAGAGCAAAAAGAGAAACATCAATATGTTTATTAAAGGACCACATCCATCAGGGCTGTGTTTGAAGAGAGACAAGGGGCGACACCGTGAACAGACAAGCCTCGCATGAAGAACAAAGCCATGAGGCAAGTGTATATGCCCATGGACTGCATGGTGCTGGCTTCCACGATGTAGTCCAAGGGCACATACCCTCACGCCAGGGATCTCTGAAGATAACCAGGTCATCAGACTGAGCTGTCAACACAAGACAAGATACACAAAGGCACAAAACTACAAAGGAAACAGCAAACAACACATCATTGTAAGAACACTTAGACAACACATCACATGAATAGATAAGGACAATTAATTAGGAAGTGTGTGGGCCATATAGAAAGGTTCTTCAAGTGCAAGAGAGAGAACTAAAATGCCTCCCAGCAGGGCCTCTTATGGAGCTTAAACAGGAAATTCCATCCAGTGGGGGCAGGGGAAGCTGAGCAGCAGCAAAAAAGGAGTTGATTGGAAAGGACCTTTAATGTGACCAAAATTTTAATTCTTTGGTTTCATGACTGATTGTTTGTGTATTTTAAGGGCATATATATGAATGTAACCCTAGGCTTATCAACAGTTGAGTATTTTGTATGTATTACAATGTTTACCTTCCAAGTAGAAGGCTCGTAAGTTTGTGTTGAGGCTCAGTGTAAAAGTGTGTTCATTCATAATTCCCTAACCTTAATCTAAGGAACACTTTCAAATAACGCACTCCCACTCTCTGCCTAAACACAAACGTTATTACAACCTAAAAGACAAATTTGTATGTATGAAGTGAATGCTTTGTTCAAATAGAGCTCCAGTTGAGTGTTTTTTTTATGAAATTGGGACTGACACAGACCAAAGAAAACATATGTTTTGGTAAATGTAAATGAGGAGGTTTCAATAAACATATATTTGGATTGTATTTATTCGAACCATATTACAAAATACATAATTACATAATCTAGAACTTACCCGAATGCCTTTAGGCCCCATTGGTCCTATAGGCCCTGGTAAACCCTGTAAAAGTAAAAATAAACTTGAGTTTGACAAAACTGAGTTGATGGTCTGGACAAAATTGTGCATGTCTGTTTGCAATATTTGTGTTGTTTGCATATTTTTCTACCCAAGCTCTTTTGAGCCAGCTAGTCTAGACTAATTTCAATTGTTCCTTTGCCCTCTATGGCCCTGACTGAGGTACCAGTCACAGCAGAGGATTTACTGCACCTGCCTGCCAGGATAACCTTTGGCACCTGGGCTTCCGACGGGACCTTGCTCTCCCTGTAGGAAAAAGAGAAAAAGGTGGGGTGAGAAACCCAAATTACAGTGGCACACAAGAAGCCCTTTATGTACAGTAGCAGGTTTAGAGCAGGAGACACAGCGGAGGGGATGTTCTACAATGGACCCTTCTCTACAACTGTGTTTAGCTGCCATAGTATATACCTGGACATCCGTATTTCTTTTTACTAATGAGAAGAGCTTTACAACACACTCTAAACCTCTAGTAAATGCTGAGCTCGCTGTTTTACTATTTGGATAAATATACAGTATATTGCAGGCGGTTGAACCTAGACAAGAATTTGGCTGAGCTAGGTTTGGATTTTTCACTGCCCAGAGTAGAGGAGGGGCAGTCATATTACAGGAACAAGGAATCATCAACATCATGCGTGGACCAGCTGGCCTCAGTTCTGCCATGCTTGGCTTCTTGGCCAAACAGTTGTGCTTATTACTCAGTTATCAATGTAATGATGAGTAGCACTGATGGCTCGATCAGAAGAGAGTGTGTGGGAAAGAAGGGGGTGTTTGTGGAGAGACACAGTGCACATGCATGAGAAAGACCGTCATCTGAGAAAAAAAGCTTTTTGAAAACCTGCCCCATCATGAGTCGGAGCTCCCTATGCTGATGTCATCATATGGGACTTACCCAAAATGAATAACAATTACTGTACTTTTTAAGACTGAGGGCTTTCCTTTAAAAAAAAAAAACATTTCAGCTTCAGGTATATATTGGAGACAACCCCTATTAAAGGGAAAACTAAATTAGGAGTTTAGTTGGCAGATTCACTTCAGCTTTTCCCAGCCTTTTCTCTCTCCTTGGCACAGCTATGTGATATCCTGGAGAGCATCAGTACAGTGCTTTGGCCAGATGTCTGCGCCAAGGTTTCATAACAGAGTAATCTACTCTCTCTGGCAGGCTTTCAGTGCAAGCATAAACAAACACAGCGGATGTGAATAATAAGAATCTGGGTCA
Organism: Eucyclogobius newberryi; assembly: GCF_026437365.1. Taxonomy (NCBI): domain Eukaryota; kingdom Metazoa; phylum Chordata; class Actinopteri; order Gobiiformes; family Gobiidae; genus Eucyclogobius; species Eucyclogobius newberryi. The sequence continues at coordinate 23,690,750 of NW_027315834.1, forward strand.
CTAATAAGCTTCAAAGTTGAGTTTGTAAGTGTAACATATTAAGGCTATACAAAACATATCTTATCAACCTTAAATTAGTAGGTGGTACATTCAGAGCATGATAAAATCGTGAAATATGAAAATATGCATACAAGATCTCCAGGGAGTCCGGGTGGACCAGGGTAGCCTTTCTGTCCCTAAAGCAAAGATAAAATGCAAAAAAGGTCAACACAGTATGTTGTATGCATTGAGAGAGACAGTGCTGCAAAAGAGTTCACACATAAGTCCAACAGGCACACAATCTAGGTTATGGTGGAGGTTTGTGTAGAGGAAAGTATATGTTGACACTAAAACAGCTGTGAAAGGCATTTAAGTGCAATATGTAAGGAATCAATCTGCCCCGCTGTTGGACTATCAGACTTTCCACTGTGTTCACATTTTGCAGTAGAAGGACTGTGGCATGCTGAGGATATAAATGACTTCCTGATTTAGTCAGATAGTATTCCTCACTACACCACCACACTGACTCTGCTGATCTCAGCAACACAGACCTCAACCAGAACTTAATTCAAGGTGGGGAAATCCATCCTGCCAGGATAAAGTTTATGTGGGAGGGGACAAAAGGACGACAAAGAAAGAAAACACAAAAACAAGTCAGTAATAGTAATGTATGTTGAGCCACAGCTCTGCACTCTGGCCTAGAGAAGCCAAAACTCTCTCAATTCCTGTAAACCATCCTCCAGCCAAGACATCTGACTCCAGCACAGGAAGAAAACAGCTTACAATATTACACAACATTTCTCGCTGACTTGCATCTTAATATGAAAATAGCACCATTCAAATAAAGTCATAAAATGTATTGTTTATTTGCACTAACATATCATCTATATCATATGAGGTGATACAATGTCCATAGGCATAAACAAACAGAAAGGTACTATTGTACTTTTTTGAGAAAAAATAAATAAAGCCTATATAGGTCCGTCAACTGAGTGATCATGAACAGCCCAAATTTGCATAGAAACGTGTTTTGTACTCAATGGCAAAATTATAATTATTCTCTGTTATCATACAAATATCTAATAGTAGATACGTGTAAAAAGACAAGAAAAGAAAAGTTATATTTTTCACCTTATTACTTATACCGGTATATAACATGTGACACAAAGCTCATGTTCACAGGCTTAGCTGTAAGGTTCACTTGGCACACACATAAGAATGTAGGGCACATTCATGTGCTGTGGATGTAATAACCACAAGCTACCAATCACTGTGAGAACACTTAGATCTTTATATTGCTCATTATGAGATTGCTAATTAGAGCAGCTATTCATACCAGTCTTTAGTGTTTACAATGCCACTTACTTTACAAGCATGTGTGTTTAATCAGATGAATCCACCTAGGAGCTTTTTATTAACAGCAGCTCCCCAGTAGCACTACAAAAGTACAACCTACTAAGTCCAGGAGTGTGTCGGGAAAAGGCATACAACTTCCAAAGAAGTGTATGAGTGGCTAACATGCAACAGTAAACTTTGGGTTCTCATTTACTTTGCAGGGGTCTGAGAGGCCTTAAGTCTGCTAACAACTGTAAACCACAAATGATGAATGTGTGTCTTCCATTTGTAGCACAACTAGTCCTCTCACCTCATAAATCTTGGCTTTCATCTTTCCACCTTTGCCTACAGATTGACTCTGTGGCACAAAGCCACAGCTGAGGCCTGTAGTTTAGCTCCGTAAATGTATCACATGGCCAGTTTGTTTATTTGGCTATTCTTCTAGAGGTTCACCTCCCTGAGGTATATGTAAAGTACAGTTGAAGGCTCTCTCCCAAGAACATTTCATTTGTTCACATACAACACAATATGGGAGACTACTTTTTGACCGAAACTCACTGACTTTGTTATTTAAAAATATATTTTTGATTAAATGGTATTTGAGAAGAATAACGACCTTTGTGGTTTTAATTCTGTGTACAGGGATGTCACGATAGCACATTCAGTGTTATGATTATTATGAGCAGAAACATCACAATTTTACAATTATCCACAATTCAGATTCATGTGATAATGTCATGACCTCAAGGTAAATTTGCAAATGTATGATAATATTCATTTTAGCTGCCCCATCCGTATTAAATATTATTGACCTGAAGAATGTTGTGATGCCATCTGAAACCCAGCGATATAAAGACGTTACCATTCCTCCAGCATAAGACCGGCTTTATGAAGTAAAATGTTCCAAATTATAAAGTAAAGTTAATGTGACATAATGAGCAATACAGCATGGTCTGTAAGGATGCTTCACTAGCTTGAAAGACATAAGGTTAATGTCCAGCCAGGTTCTTAGTTACAACAATATATTGTGCTGTTAACAGAAAACAAAAAAAAAAGAAGGAACTTTTTCAGAAACAGAAACGTTTATATAGACACATTTCTGCTGCACAATCCATCAAAAAATCATGTTAGATAGATAGAAACAAAGTTGTTTTTGAATTTTCATATTTTTAAAAGCATATCACTTACTATAAAAAGTGTTTGAAAATGTTATTTCAACTTGCATACTCTAACCTAACCTCTACAAAACACAAATATTTTCAACAACCAGTAATTTTAGAGACAATGTAAACCAGATTATATAACAATTTGTACTGTATGTTTTAACTACTATTGTTGTTAGAAAGGCAGATGTGGTAAAGATGCAACTGTTCCCAGAAGTGGCAGAATGAAACCTGGAGACAGCGATGTGAGATGTGTGCTTTATAATGTGGCCTTAACTGAGGTTAGGCCCTGTGTGCCTGTCCCTCTCCCTGACCTTGTCTGACACACTGAAAACCCATCAAGTCAGCTCAGTGCAGCAAATGCTGTACAGAGCATGGAACACGCTTGGCTTGTTTAACATTGTAAAATCTTTCATGCTCTTTTCATAGCAATTCTGCTTTTTCCGTTAAAGATTTCCAAAGAAATAAATGGTTGCCAAATTCCTAAATTCCCAATAGAAGTGTCAGTCTCTTGGCTGGATTAGAGCATGTCCTGCGTGAGTGCTTAAAACAAAAAAGGAAGTGAAAAGTCCATATAAAAGACACAAAGCTTCTGTTGTCTAATTTTCCAAAACCACAGTTAATAAAGTAAACTAACCAAGTAAGACAGAGCATGAGGTGGAAGGAGGAATAATCCACACAAAGAACTTTCAGGGTGGCCCAGCAGAAATCATAAAAGTACTTGATCTGAGCACTGCATATGCAGCACTGTAGTCTTCAGAGAATGTTCAAATTGATCTGACAGGACTCACTGCACTAAGCCAAGTATGCTGCGACAGAACAGCTGGAAGAGAGCTGACTCAGCAGTAACATGTTTTGACTTGAGACACAAAAAACAGGACTCAACTGAGCACTACTTTATTTGTGACAAAACTCAATGTCTCTTCACAGACACACAATGTTATGGTACTGTATGCTGACCAATATCTGACCCTTCACTGTGTTGATGAAGTTGCTATAACAACCACTTCCCATAGGTGAGAGGATGATGTCATTCTGATAAAATCCCTGTTATGGCTCTAATTTTATAAATGTGATGAAAGCTTGCAGCTTCTGGTTTATCTCCATAAGATAGTAAAATGAATGTTAAGATGGTTGTTAAAGTTTCCACCTGATTTAATCTGTCATTGTAAGTCGTTCTCCTACAGAATGTGTAACTTTGTGTCTCAATGATGGTTGATTCACACACTACTCAACAATGTTTCTGACCAGCTTTTAAATCACTGCCAGTACAGTCTTAAGGAAATTAGTGAGCATTTTCCACCAGTTTTACATTTTCCATTTTGGCTGTGTGGGGATGAACTAAAAGGGGAGGGATAAAGCACAAACAAATGGAGATAAAGACAAAAAGAAATCTGGTTTTAACAAAAAACACATGTTCGGCTGGAGGCAGTGATTCTGCAGTTGACTGTCACTCTTATGGAACGTTGTGGCTATGACAGTGTGTACATTTGTGTCTTGCAGTTCATACTTAAAGTACTACATGTTATCAGCATACTGTATACTCAGTATGCTGAGTATATATTTATAGCCATTTAAGAAACAAATGATTTGTGATTTGAGAACAGTTGCCAAATAAAAATCTAAAGAACGAATAAACAGAAGCAGATAAAAAGAGTCATCATGAAACCTATAAACATTAGAGGAGGGTAAATACTGTCCTTACCTTGCGCCCAATTTGGCCCGTGAGTCCAACTGGGCCAACAATCCCAGAGTCACCCTAAGAAACAGTTAAATTATGCAAAATCGATCATAAAAATAAATACATACAGAATATTTATGTATTCATGAAAATGTGTTGTCACCTTTTCTCCTTTAGGTGCTGGTCCAGGTGAGATTCCGGGGTCTCCTTTTTTACCCTAACAAAATTAAAGAAAAAGACAAATACAATTTACCGGTACATACATTTCCTTTTCTTTGATAGTTCCTATACAACAATAAGCATGTTTAGGAAGAAAAAACACAGGTACAACAAACCTTCACATCAAAGCCACAGCTTGTACATTAAGCACCAGGTAATTCTTAACTTCCTCAGGATCCTGGGGCTTTTTACAACCTTGTTTCTTTTATTAATGATGAAAGAGGACATACTGTGGTGCACAGCTAGACATCATTCACTCAACACACAACAGCAGGTAGTAAACAGCTGCTTCCAGGCAACAGTGACACACTTATGCATGGCATAGGACCAGAATGTTTGTGTGTACCGAAGATACATTATAAATAGTTCCTTTTAACGCTATGGAATACACATTTAGTCAAATAGAGAAATATTGTGATCATAAACCAAATGGCATTATGGAGTACGGTTGAGGATTTGTAACACGGTCCATTATGTAAATATCTTTGGCACTTTTTTAACCTGCTGTCTGATTTATGCTTTGCCAGAGAGGTCAAGGGAACAAATGCAAAAAGGAAAGAATGCAGTCCAAACGTAAAAAGTAGGTAAAGGTTTGTATATTTAAACCTGACGACAAGGACAAACATGGAAATTTAAAGTTTAAAGAGGTCAGAGTTGCAATAATAGGGGTTAGATGTGAAGACTTTCTGTTGCATATTTGACATTTAAGGAGGGCATTTTTATAATGCATTTTAAATATGAGTATGGCACATGCTGTGTTCTCTAAGTAAACAGAGACAAAGGTCAAGTCTGGTTGCCAGGACAGATACAAATGTTGAGACAGTGCAAAGAGGGCTGTATGACTTTGTTTTAGATTGTGTGTCCATTTGTTATGGTATGATACAGTTTAATGACATAGTCATTTGTATTTACCTTCAGCCCCAGTGGTCCAGGTGGGCCAGGGTTTCCATGGGGCCCAGGGTCTCCCTGCGAATAAGACAAAGAGAGAAAAAACATAATCAGATGAAGGCTCAATCAATCTTCATTTCGTGAGATGACAAAGTGTGGCTTTGCTACTGCATGGAAAACGAAGAGGGATGTTGAGACAGACTTCTTTAACCTACTTTTCTATACATCAACTTTGTGTGAGGTATTTAGAGTTGGGGGTTGAGGACTATGGAAAATGGGGCACTGTGCAGGACTGCTGTTTCACCATATGGTTGTGTTTTTTCTGGTCCCTGTAGACCCAAAACACTTCACAACGCAAACATTTTTGCCAACAATTTTACTAGACTAGAACAGATAATTAATTAAGCCCCATCATCTTATCTGAACCTTTATTATTTTGCAAGCAAGAAGGAGGCAAAAAAACTTGTGAACCAACAGTGGGAGCCACAAGTCATTGGCATCACTGTTACTCCTTTATCCGTCTGCCTTCTCTGTCTATGAATAACTCTTTCCTGGCTTTCTGACCTCAGTCCTGCCCTCCACTTAGTTCAGCGGCCTTAGGCCCCTCACCTTCCCCCACAGCTCAAGGGTCTGCAGAATACGAGGCAAAGGTCTGCAGCTACTTTCTGTCAAATCTCTGACACTTCACAGCACAGAAGTGAGTCAAAACAAACCAGAAAATAAAATTCTGACAGGGAATAATTTTGTAATCTCCCAAAGTGAAGGAAAACATATGAAAGGATTGTATCTTGGTTGGTTATGCAGCTCAACAAAAAACCCTTTGAGAGAAGTTCAAATACAGGTACTCTTACCAGTAGCAAACAAGACAGCATTCTTTTCTCTGTCTAAAATGTCCTGCTCAAGGAAACTTTTATGACAGAAAACTTAGTCTTATTCATTCAGCAAGATGTACATAGACATAACTTTTTATTTTGTCAATATATAGCTTAAATAGGACATTGGAACTATATTTTCTAAGAATATTTGGATATTCTTCACTCACAATCATCTCTTTCCATTTTTAGTTTGTGTGGAGCTGGCATTCTCTTGAGAGCCACTGTACTGTTAAGGCACACTGTTCTGCCCTAAATAAATTTAAACACACTAGAATTACATGCTTTCAAATTAACCCTGCGGCCTACCACATTTTGGGCAGTACACCGACTGGCATGGGCTGGCATAAAGGGACAGTGCTGCTTGGTCGCAAACAGGTGCCTAATTATAGTAGAGCTGGGCGGAGGCAGGCTGAGGGCTATCAGATGAAAAACCACTTACTTTTTAAACCACAAAGCAGTGTGGAAATGTTGAACATGAGTTTGAATTGAACATTAAAAAAAGCACAATCTAGATGTATTTAACTTCATGAGACTATTTTGTCAAAAATGTTATCACAGAATAATACAGAGCAATAGCCAAATGTATAGTTCAATTAAGAGTAACAAGAAATAAAAAGCACAAGTAACAGGAAAACGTGGCAAAAAATACTTCTTAAATGTTTGGACATAACATCTGATTTTAATCAATATGTTATAACCAAAGAATAGATGACTTTAAAAAACAAAATAATATCTGAAGGTAAGGTGCAAGAAATGCAAATGTTCAATCAATGTACAGTATTGTTGTCAACAAAAATCCTTTGGAACGACTTAAATACCATACTTAATTAAACATGGGAAGTATGAGTGCTATTGTTACAAACTAAATATTACTAAGTATCAGAAAACAAAGTTTGATTTCTTCAAAAGTATAGTAAATGTGACTGGATAAAAAGCTACATTTCTTCAAAAGTGCAGTAAATGTGACTGAATATTACTCATCCTTGATACACAGACTTGAATGGACTGCCACAGCCTGAGGTTATGTTCCCACACTAAGTATGTCAGACTGGCCCTTTTAACATGTTTAACAAGTGGTGCTGTAAACAATGTTTGAGTCTCATAAAGAACATTTAAACATTCCGTCACTGTATAAAGTTAAAAGCATGTGTATGATACTGTGCCAAAAGCTTCAAGGATAATGTCTCCTTAACAATGAACAAAAGCAACAGCATGAAGTCCCAAAAATCATCATTACGCTTTTTAATGACAAAAACAGTCAGGCTGAATGAATTGCTCTGCACTAGAGAAGAGTCAAACTCTGTACTATGGTGTGTGTGCTTTAAGATACTAATTCAGATCACAAAAAGTTTATAGTAATTGTGTAGAATTGGATCACTAATAATTGCTTGATGGCAATGACAGATAAATGCAATAAATTGGAAATTCACAGCCAAACTGAAGGCATTAGGAGCGGAATAAATCCTGAAAAGCTAATTAACTATACAAGTGGTATGTCTTGGCTCCTACTTTCTTGGATTGTATTTATTTTCTCTTCAATATACACGGTTTACACCGGAGCCAGAACAGACCTTTAAAAGAATATGGTGCCAAAGACTCTGCCACAGCACAATACCCTCAGCACCTACGCTCATTAAACTTTCCTACAAGTCTCTCATAAAGTGCCTGGGATCTGTATAACTGTGCAAGCAGGTGAGGCAGTTCTGTGGAAATAATGGGACAGTGTAACAGTTTAAAGAAGCTGGATAGGGATTATATACAACCCAGGTTACCCACAGTAGATACACTACTTGACAACTCTCACACCCGTCTACCACCTTCTGCGTTTGAACCCTACAAATAGACTGGTGGATTCCTGGACTTACTTCTCCTCGACAGATCTGACTATATAAGCCCACTGCCATGGTGACACCAACTCACACTAACATGTGCGGGATCAGAGGTCAAGGTTCATGGGTTCAAGGTGTCGGTGGACTCAATAGTGCTCTGTGTCATCATGTGGACTTCCAGTAATTCTGACAGAGCTTGAAGGGCTGTCTTTTCAGTAAAATGCTCACTTACTTCGTTATCAAACAAAGATGACGATGTCTACAATTAGAGAAGTCACCTGTGAACCTAATTACTATGTTGTAGCTTCAAGATAATTATTAAAGTGATGAAGAAACCGTTTGTTCCCAAATTGAAGCCATATTCTTATCTGGCCAAAGGGGAAAACAGCATGGCCAACATGTGTTTTAAAGTTGATGCACATAACTGAGCATGTTTGTTTTTTGCTTGTTTGTGCATACACACACACACACATATGGCAGCAGCAATTAAAGTTGATAAACGCGTTTGTTTACAAGAAATTCTCAAAGTCTGCCCCGCTCTTTATATAGGACCTCCATAAACAAAGCCACGTACATGCACTACTCCTTGTGCGGGAACTTAAAGTTAACGTTTATACCATGCGGCGCTAGTTAAAGCTGAATAAAAACAGTGCTCTATTATTGTATTACGGGGGTGATTTCATTGTTTGCTATATACAAACCAATCACTTCTGCTGTCACATGCCGCTCACAGCTGCTTCACAATCTGCTGCTCTAAGCCACCTCACGGGTGTGTGTCTCTACAATCAAATACTATCATTGTTTTTTTTATTACTGGTTGGTGTAATCCCTTTTATACTATGAATACACCACTCTTATGTGAGTTATTTTTATATATATATATATATAAAATGGCAGAAACAGGTCTTTGTTCAGGATTAATATGAAATTTCTTTTTGCAGAGTTTGTTCTTGGTCCTCATGCATCTATTAACAAGGTGGGTCAAAAACACTATTAGTTTGTCTATTAATGACAAGGATGAATACAATTATTAGGAGAGAACTTTGAGGCAGAGTGGACCAACTGTATTCTGAAATAAAATGGTTGTGTCCTCAACCAGTCACACAGAAGCCCTGTCCATGTGTTCCCTGTCTGTTTACAGCACTTTTATTAGGCATCTTGTGCCACAGGCAACCTTGTGAAAGGCCATCTTTTAGGAGCTTTCCTGTTTATGTTTAGAGGTGGGAGGTCAGTACTCACAGGCTAATGCTGAATATGCCCTGCCTACATGGATAGAAAGGCTGTTTCTGCCAGCTGTAAACTGTGTGGAAATTTGGTTTGCCAGAATTAAACATCTGATCACTTCAGATGCAAATATGTACATGCTATATGCAGAAAAAAATAGCAGAAGGCAACAGTTCAGTCAAAACTCACCCTAGGACCCCTCTTGCCTGGCAAGCCTGGCTTCCCATGAGGTCCTGGCAGTCCCTGGGGAAAGAGAGGAGAACCTCAATTAATGTTCATACTAACATACTGGTTATTAAACACAACTGTCTAAGTGTATTGCCAGATATCTACAATATAATACTGTTTGGGCTGAAACAGTGAGCCTAGTCTCTTTGGGGTAAAAAGTGACACCTTTCTCTCTCTGAAGTAATTCCATCCCCAGGTGATGAAAGGTCAGCCTTATCCATCAGGAGGTGCTGTGCCTGTGTGGCAGGAAACGGCAGAAACTCTAGAAATAACAGGTCATTTCCTGTGCTTCTCAATGCCCCTGTGTGGTTTTATCAGGCCTGCGCTTATTCATTTTCTTTTAATCAAAAAAGGGGTAAAAGAAGAAGTAAGGGAAAACCATGCTTGTACTTTCTGTCACTACCGTACAGAGCTACTATGCAATTAAATGGCTGTGCATATTTTTTGTAATGTGTATTTTGTATTGCGTATCTTATTACCTGAATTAATTTTAAATGTATTATGCTTTGAAACAGTGCCCCCGAAATGCAGACTTATTTCAAATAATATTTTATATGAATATTTAAAATACAACGTAAAAACAATGAGTGCAATAACTACACTTAAGGCTTAAAGGTTTATATGATCACATGCTCTGCATTAAAATGTACTACTTTGTGGAAAGGAATTGGTTAATCCATTATTTGACTTATCCATGGCTGAGACCACCCTTAAAGTTCCGAGTTCACACAATGGTGGCCTAAAATGTGTTGATGAAATTTGTGCTATTCATTCTAAAGGCAAACATACACTGAACAATACATGACACAAAGGCGATCAATATTTACAATTAATTTGACCATACAGTGTTCCTTAAATATACTTGACAACAGGAGCCTAACTAACTAATATAGAAAGCCTTACAACTATGCTCTTAATCAGAAAAGTGTGCCCTGTCTTGCCTGCTTCAGACCAAGCCTTAAATAGTACCACCACATAACAAAAATCAGCACTTGGATCTGATGTAAATGGCATCATGGAGGTCAATTATCCAAGCCTAGACACTGAGACATATGTAATCTACAGGAGAAAATTAAAGAGTCACAGCAGATAAAAGCCAAGGAACACTTATCAAACAGACTGTCCCTGCTCGGTCATGGCACTAAATGATGTTTACAGCATCTCAATGCACTGCATTCAAAGAAAGTGCAGGTCGTCTTCTTATTCTGGTATATTCTTGGGTGTAGTCAGCTTTGTGTCACTTATTTAAATGTAGTTTGTCTCTGCCAACTATTTATTCAAGGTGGATGCTCATTTCTGGCAGATACTAAACTTGAGTATATACTTTTCTATTCTGTAGGTGTTCGCAGAGTCATTGTGGTTGTACTAGAAAAGTGAATGATTATGTTTACTCACTGCATTGACCCTTGACCTCGCTTTTTAAAAGAGCCATGCAACCTCCTCTACACTCTGTGACTCAGGAATCTGGTGTAGAGACGGTAAGGCGTCAGACCTGACACGTCACACTGGGCATAGAAGAAGCAGGATGGAGGACCTCTCTTTTGAACAGTTAGGTTTGTCTGTTTTTAGTTCTACATTAGGTTTAGGCTGATTAATAAGCAGAAATTACATGAATGTGTCTTTTACATCAGAAAAATCAAATTGCAACTGTGTGTTTACAAAGAGAGAAAATATATCTTGACAAATGCCAATCTCAACTCTTAATTTTCTAACTACTACAGTTTTTTATGGCTCTCACCTGTGGGCCTACTTCTCCTTTCTGTCCGGCAGGTCCTGGTAACAAAGGGTACAGAGTGGGGGGCACTTCCCAGCTTTGGAAGCCATCTGTTCCAGGTGGTGTCATGGTGATGTAAGAAGGCTTGGATGCTTTTGGGGTCAAAGGGGCCTTGGTCTTACTAGGCTGAGTTGGCTTGGTGACCTGTTTGGTGACTGGTTTAGAAGTTACGGTTTTGGAGACAGTTGGTTTTGATGAGCTGGCCTTGGATGATGGCGGTTTGGAGGGAGAAACTTTGACAGGAGGTTTTGATGGAGTGGCTTTTGTAGGTGTCACCTTTGGTTTGGGATATGTCTTCTTGGTTGGTTGTGGTTTCTTTGGGACAACACCTTTGTCAGATAAAGTGGACCTGGTCTTCGATGGTTTGGTGGTGGCCATAGATAGAGCAGTATTCTTTTTCTTTTCTGGTGTTCTTAACTTGTTTGGATTAATTGAAGTAGTAGACTTCACAGGAGGGGATGCTGATGTTTTAACACTTGGGGTTTTTGAGGGAGAGTGTTTTGGGGTTGGGGGTTTTGTGGGTGGTGCGTTTATCCTGAGTGGTACAGTAACTGTTTCAGTCTTGGCCCTGCGTGGTGGTGTTATAAGCCCAGGCTGTACTGTGACAGGCATCACAGTCCCAAACTTTGGTGTGGAAAGAGGCTTTATAGTTGGGGTGGCGCCCCCTAGTCTAACAGCAGAGGCAGCAGCCGCAACACTCCGGGCCAGGCTGAGTCGGGGAGGTTTTCTAGAGGTCTCCGGGCCACTACGTTTAGCAGAAGCAGCCGTAGCAGTGACGTTCAATTCTTGTGGTAAGATAGGCAGTAAAGGGGAAAGGTTAGGCCTGAAAGTATCAGCTTCCCTGCACTGTTTCTTAATGTACCTGCAGTAGTTATGAGCTGCCTGTGCAGTGGGGACCAGGTCAAACTGGCAAATTGCACCTTCAAAATGAGCTGAGGCCTGCTGCTGGCTTGTCCGCCCCAAAAAGAAAGAACCCTGCAGCCCATGAGCCAGTTCGTCATCACCGTCCCACCCCAAGTCTGCATGAACACTCTGCTCTCCGCAGGAGGCATAAAGAGTTACTTTTTGTCCATTTATTTCCACTGCCAACTGGTGCCACTGGCCATCATGGGGATTATAGGGCAGTGCCACAGAGGTGTTTGGTCCTGTGTGAAGAACCAGATTACCCGGTGTAAGCTGTAGACCTAGAAGAAGCTTCTTTTGGCCTGAAAGCACTGAAAAGAGGAAGGCACTGTTGACGCGGTGTGAGCGGACGCTCAGGACCAGTGCCAATTTTGGCCAGATGGCCGGTGAGAAGATGGAGGGCAGTGAAGCCTCAATGTGGGCTCGCTGATTGAGGATGATCCCTGATCTGAAGGGGATGACCCCAGCTGGTATCGTGCGTGATTTCTCTCCCTTAAGCCCCAACTTTTTAAGAATGTCCACATCTGCAAAAGTAAGAAGCTAGGTTAGACTAACAAGACCATAGAAAGAGGGCAGTGTGGCCATCGTTGGCTTCTTTGAGAGCCAAAGCAGTAAATAGATGCTGTAGTTGCTTATGCTTTAAATATCAGCGGGAACGGATGCTAAAATGAGGGAGAAGGCTGATATAATTTATAGTGGAACTGGCACCAACACATGATACACCCATACTAAATAAAATGTTATATGAATAAACCATTATATATACCAAGAACATTTTTCTGTTGGTTTTACTCATGCTTCCTAGATGATTTCAAGGTAAATAAGAACCGCATTTGTTTTGTTATTCTGAGTGGACTTTTTTATGTCAACAAAGACCAGCTGAACACTGACTACATTAGAACGGCAACCACAGTGGCTGTTCTGTATCTGGTTGTGTGTCCTCGTGTGTATTCTGTCTATGATTTAGGCCCCTGTTCCTTGTCTCCCTCTGACCTGTGGTCATTAGGCCTTTGACTAATGGGGATGTGTATAAAGAAGCCATGCTTTTGAAATAATTGAATGAAGTGGCAGAGAAATGTTGATGAGATGAGAGCAATAGAGAAAGAGGGGATGCCTCAACAGTTGCCATCTGTGTAAGTCACTGAAAACAAATACTTTGTTTAGATCCTACCATAGTTGCCTCATTAGCCCTTTCAAAAGGCCCAGCCTTTGAACTTGTGATGACACAAACCAATTGAGTTTAACAAAGTTGAACAAATTACAATGTTACTCACACATCATTATTCTGCAATGGAACTGAACTTCATTTATAAAGTGCATGTTCTTCTATGGGAAAGTAACTTGAACTGTAAAACTTTGACTGTTTCAAATGCAGTTATAACAAAGAGGTTGGGTTGGGTATTTCCATATACAGCACATGGATAGGTACACATGGCAAAGGTTTATGACTTTAGTCTGGGCAAAGTCACTCAAACAGGACAACGGGGGTGTACAATGTGGCTTTTAGACAATTCTCATCCGTTTCAAAGTTTAAAATCTAGACATAGTACAAATCTGAACAAATAATTACTAAAGGAACAGTGTCTGGATGAGTACTGAATATGAAGGCCATAAGTACCAAAAGAAGGATAAAAAGAGTTTTTTCAAATACTGTACATGTGAATCTTTTGAAATTCTGCAATCTGTATGTTTCTTATTTTCATCAAATAATGTAGGACTCTTTTGTTCCAGTATGGCTGTCCACCACAGGGAGTTCTCTGATTTTGTGTGCGGTAGTTGTCGACTAAGTGAGTGCCATTAACGTGTATGATGTAATATTTATAACACTGTAATATTGGTACACTTTCAATTTACATATGTGTTGAGTTTAAGAATATGCAATTAGCCTTTTTGACAGGGGAAAAGAGGGAAATTAATTGATGTTCAAATGCGAATTGTAATTCATGTCTTACCTTCAGGGTGGACTTGTGTGAGACCCAAGTAGCAAGTACAATATAAAATGGTGCAGAGCAATAGTGCTCTCCTGTAAGATCAAAAAAGTGTAAATTAAACATCCAAAGTTTAAAGATGAGTTGACAGAGTGACACAATCGGGATAACAATAAATACAGAATATTATTTTAGTTTTTTTTCTACCCCAAATCTACATATTTACTGCATATTTACCGCATTTCAATTTCTTTTGCATTGCTTCTTTCCTTAAAATCCTGTTCTGTGCGAGGTAATACTTCTGCAACAGTTTGTACAAACTCCCTGCGCGTCTCATGCAACAGAACTGTGTGGATGACCATTCCAACATTACAATCCTAAACTGCAGTGGATGTAAATTACAAAAGTAGCTACTGCGTCCAGGTGTGCAGGGGAGGTTGATTGGCACAAGGACTGGGACGCTCTGCGGGGGGGCCAGATCTGGTGACAGGAAGAGAAGCCACTGTTTACCGCTGGAGGTCATCCACACAGGCTGGTGGGGGAAATGTATGTAACAGCTGTAGCTATAGGGCAGTGTGTGGGCAAATTACTCCAAATACATCTCTGAGGCCAACTTTATAAACACTAAAATCTAATGTTAAATGTGTATATTTTTATTTTACACATACAGTATGCATTAACTACTACAGTTGCAGCATGCAAGTTTGGTACTGCAGTTGAGCCATTGTGCACATTTTTCACATAAAGGATTAAAATGTGCAAAGATAATAATCCAAAATGCAGCAGAAAAGCATAGTTACGGCTCCTCTGTAGATCCAGCTTTATTACAATAGCAAAACATCTGATTTAAAATATATTCCAAGCAGATGTGTAGTGTATGCCGCCCAAAATAATGTTTATTCCATCACCTTATTCACCACAGAGGTTTGCTTTATGTATCATCTCAGTTCATTGTTTGGATTCTAATAAGCTGTATAACATTTCTAAAGTTGGTATTGATGAGGTCTCTGTAGGCTGGAAGTTCACTAACCCTGTCCGGTGTGGTTTTCAACTAAAACACTGAGCTACAACATGACTCCCTTTGGGAATTCACAACTCAGCTGAGTGGACAAAACACAGGCCGACTGAACAATATCAACCCCAAAGCAATCACTTGCGTCAGAAAACCAAAACCAATAACCTTTAAAAAAAGAAAAAGAAAAAAACAGTTCGGTAGAAAAATTGCATTTGAGAAGAATTTACTGTTTGTTTCTACACCAACGAGCCAATATAGTTTCCGTTTCTTTCCACAAGCTTTGACTTCTCATTCATTCCCCCCACACTGACACACACTCAGTGGAAAATTCCTGTGAATGAGAGACCCTGGCAGGGGCTATAGTGTTGCTCTGTACACTGAATTACCCTGAAGCCAAATGTATGTTAGTAGTTAAATCTGGTCCATGGTTACTTTTCTATTTCTACCCAGAACTAGCCTTCGCTTTTTGTATTTATATGTTTAATTACAACAATACTAATAGGACATGTTTAATTGGGTATAATGTCTTGTGTGTGTCATGCAGTTCATAACATGCAGTTTAATTTGATTTGTCTCTTGTCATTTAAGGTGAGTTTTGTCCAATGGCAAAAGCAGCAGCATCAGAGAGAAACAGGCCTACCCCGAACACAATGTGAGTTATTGTATAGGAAGGGGGTGTGGGGGAGATTCATAAATAGCGACATCCAGTGGTTTTTCCATTTTAAGTCCATAACAAGGATAAACTAAAGCACAGTTTGTAGACCTATGTGTACAGTCGGGTTCTCCAAAGACACCAGTATTCATTTATTTATATTGTAAAACTACATGTAAACTAAAGAATGATGTGTTTGATCTGTGATTATGGTAATGTTAAATTGCTGACACACACACACACACACAAATACACACACACACACACACACACACACAAATACACACACACACACACACACACATACACACACACACACAAATACACACACACACACACACACATACACACACACACACAGTGCACAAGCAAATACGTCAAAACCATGGAAACAACATTATTTATTTCACTATGGGCAGCAATTGTGAAAATGTTTCTGTTTATGTTCTGTAGAAATAAAGGGGATTGGAAACTTCAGCACTTGTTATGCACACATTTACTTTTCTTGTTCAATAAATATCCATTTACATTAGTAAGCAATGGGAATTCATAAACCCAATTCTCTGATCTGTGTTTGCATAAGCGATGATAATAATCATTTTAAAAAAGTAAATATTGATTAATAAAAAGGATTTAAGTGAGAAATATTCCCTGAGGTTTTAAATGAGCTGGACATTTGCCAGCCGGCAGGTATGATCTCAGACGTACCTGTGCACAAATTGAAAGATAATACTCACTTTGTGCCTAGATGAGAGGTTCTGCAATCTCTCCTTCGGATGCCTAAATTCATTTGTATTCATTTGTCCTGGCAGTCAAAAACCTGATCCGTTAATCACAGCGTGACTCCGTTGCCAAGGGGCAGAAGACAGCGGCGGCCGTTTTACGCATGAGTGAAGGTTGACATCAAGCTCCAGAGGTAAAAACTCATGTTGAAGTGTCTGTCAAGCCCGACATAAAATCCGTGTGACAAAAAGATTTGACAGAGTTTCCCTGCGCCTTTGACTGACGATATTCCAATGTGTTTCATTCATTTATGCCGATCCAATTTGAGTGGCGCGCACCCGGTGAGAAAGAACAACTCTCTTGGACGAGGTTACGGAGTCAGGAGCGTCGCATTCATCTCTTTCCTTTTTAAATAGGCCTCTGTGAGTGAAGCCATGGCAAATGCACCGCGAGACAGTGTCAAGTTACAAACCCAGTGGCGGAGACGAGTAACTGCACGTGTTCAGGACGGTTCAGCACGGGGCAGCCACGGGCCCCCAACAAGCGGGACCCCAAAGCACATGCACAGCTTCACAAACAAACACTGACCAGGGGACGTCTTCAAGCTGAAATAGAAATCAATTTGATGTGGTGCAAAATTAAACTTAAAACTACAACGTCGATTGATTTCAAACGATTTTAATCATTTTAATTTGTATTTTTATTGTGTTATGGTTGTTTAGATTATCGTGGTTGCCTAAATTCTGCACTGCACCTACTTATTATTTCAGATAATGACAAACTGTCTATTTGTCTGTTTATTTCTGTAAAAGGTGCACCATGTAACTTTTGGAGGGCCTGCGACTTGCTTGTCTCAGTTGAGATTGTGTTGATTTGCCTGGAATATTCCACAATATGGCATTAAATAATCTATCTGAGGATAAGCCAGCAACTCCACCGGGCCAATTATATTACAGGTTAGCTCTGTGGAGAGGATGCATATGCCAGATAACAAAAACGTCACCTCCCGTCAATTTGGTTTTGCTTGCGTAAGCAAATGTAAACACTTTATTGGTTTTGAATCACTTGTTAGTTAATTTCACTCAAAATTGTCTCCGTGTAGATGTTGTGCCTTGAATATTTCACTGTATGGCACTGATTTACACATCTCAATTGGAAACAAGCCAACACCAGACTAAGTTTTGCGTCAGATCTGTGGAGAGGCAAGCCCAATCAGCGTAAGAGTGTATGTTTTTCCAATTTTACAAAAAATAGTTACTCTTAATGCCATAGTGTACCATTCTGGGCACAGTAGGTACATCTCCTTGGAGGCAAGCAGGTCTGCCACCTGCTCAACTAGTAAACTTATAGTGCATGTTTACCTTTATAACTTGGAACAACATAACATACCTTGTCCAACTCACTTATAGAGAGACGAAATACCCTCTGCAGTTTTCAACCCAAAACACAACAATGCGAGGTAGATAATGTGTGATGACCCTGTGCTGCTGAACAAAGAACACTTTAATAGGGCTAATCTTTTAATTATGTAGTTGGTTTCATGTATTTTTATTTAAGAATATAATTTTGGTAAAAGCGTTTCTTTGGCTAACATGTGGAGTTGCAATTGGTTGTCATGATCAGAGTGCGAGCATGGCCTGGTGCAGGTTTGTCAAGGCCACAGGAGCTATTACCATCTGACATCTGCTTTGAGGTGGGTCTACTCCATGTTTGTTAAAATATACATTCAGCTGTTTTAATGGTGCTTAACCTTCACAAAGGACTAGGGCCACAGCTACATTCAACCAGGACGATAAACCAACAAAAGGCAGTCATGGGTGGTTCAGCTTTAGATAAATAACTTGAGACGGATAAAGAAGAGACAGACACAACTAAACTTCTGTTCATCACACTGTGAAACATAAAATCTCTCAAAGGCAACTTTTCAAATGACATGTTATCTATTTTTTGTATGTATTTTTTCTCGTTGAAATGATTTATCATGACTAATTGCAAGTATTCTATACTAAATCCTGAAAAAAAAAAAAAAAAGTGTCCCTTGCTTGCGGCACGTGCACATTTAAGCAGGAGTTAAAGAAGAGTGTTTGCTCTTTGAATTGACCTGTGGACTGGAGACTTGTTACTTAAGCTTGTGTGACACCCCGATTGGGCGGGACTCTGCGCATGTAACAAACTTGCTGAATTTTCTGCATTCAAGCTTGAGGCCGTTGGTCAGTCGACCTTAGGGTTGGGTGCTAATGGAGCCAAGTCATTAACATCCTCCTTTACAGTTCCCTTCACACACTCCATCCCTTGTGTTCTTGAGATGGGTGCCACCCGACCCCAATATGCACTTCCAATGAGCCATAGAAACTCAGCCCCCTTCGTCCAAATTACAAACTTAGTGCTTGCTAGCACGCTCACTGCCACCCCTTAAAGGTGCTTGATTATGGTCATTGGCACCAAGTCTGAAAGCTCCCTTTATCCCACCATGCTCCAGAAATAGGCCCTGCAGAAACACACAGGCAGCCCAGATCAAACGCTCCCCAAAGGGAAGGGGTCATTACTGGTGCACTGGGCGGACACTTAATGGGTGTTGGGCCACGCCTTGTGCCCAAATTGCAGCTTGGGCCTAGTGAGGACACAAGCCTGTTCTTTGATGCACAGCACAGTAACAGCAACTTTGGCTGTTTGGATATCAGTGTTTACAGTGGCTTGTTTAGTGTACACATACAAAAACAACCAGTATAGTGTTTTACAAACCCAAATCAAAGAAAACAGTGATTGGTGTTTAGTTGGGCGTTCACATATTTGTCACATAATTGTATATTAATTGTAAATCTACTGACTTATTTAAAGTTCACAAAAAAAATTCTAATTCCAAATGAACAGTAAATAAATGCTCTTTTCTAAGCAATGTGTGGCAATAAAAATAAACTTGAGGAAACCGTTCCCTCCGTGTAGGTGTGTTTTCACACAGAGCAGCGGCAGAGGTTGTGGAGTTTGTGGTGGTGTACCAAGACAATGCTGTCTCTCTCAGTTCCACAGCATACAAGTGGCCTGTTCATTCTAGGAATTTGTGTTAATGCAAGTCAAATGTGCTGATTGTGGGCTGTGGCCTTTTCCCTTACAGGTGGTGTGGTACCGTCCAGTTATTTGTTCTTCAAACCTGCCTCCTTCCTGTGTAAGGATTGTTAGAAAGTGGTATAAGAATGTCTGATTTGGGTTTAACTTTATTTATTTCTGTCCATGTCACTTTTACGCTTTGCCTCATCTTAACACAGCTCCTTTTGTCTACATGGTTTCATCTGCTCCCCTGCATCTCAGCCTCCCTGCCATTCCTTCCCCACAAGCATTTCCAGTGCTGATACAACAATGCAAACAGCAACCTCAAAAATGGCGCCACAACCATAATTAGTATGTTGAGTTCTCACAATAACACAAGAATAACCTGTTTAGGGAGCTCTACTCAGACATGAATTCACAAGTGAGAAATACAACATACAGTATTATTCTGCAGTCATGAACAGATGGGTTGTTTAGTGATGTGCAGCTCAATATTTGTCTACTAATTTTGGGATGATGTGTATAGTGTAGGCTGGTTCCTGTTGTAGGTCTAGTATCCAACTCATTCCTGACACATATTTTGGCAGGCCCCATGAGCTGACTCTAGACAAACTTGGCATCATCAGAAAGTCCTGACTCTCAGTGAAGTCCACACCTGTGTGAGTAGACAGAAGATGTACTGTATTGTAAACGTGTGCCATGTTATGATGAGTAAATTTGGTAGATTGTGTCCTGGGAATTTCTACCTTATAAATTCCGCCTTTCTAAGATTTAGACATTAGTAGAAACATTTACAGTTCATGTTCATTTCCTTTTTAGTCTATGCTGCTATATAAGGCAACAAATCCTCCAATATCAGATTTTCTGGATCTCACAATAAAACAGAACAAAAACCTCTTCTTATGCCGAACACTAGGGTAAATTTGAATTGAGCGACCAGAGATTGGTGCAGCCTAAGTAGAAACAGCACAGCAGGTTGACTGAAAGCTGCTATTTTGGCATAAAATCACAGTCCAGATTCCAATGATGCCTCTGTAAAAGGACTTCATTATGCTCTCAGAATTTGGACTAGACAAATATTTGGCTTGGTCATTATGATGCTGTATCCACTCATGGACCTGCCTTTTACACCGACCTTACTGTTCTGATCCGCAAAGATGGCTCTCCCAACCCCCAACCAGAGAGTTTTTTTTTTCTTTAACACAAACCGAATGGAAAAGAAAAGATTTACACCAGAGATTTTTAACATAAACATTTTCTCACCTAAATTAAAAAGATGTCCCTAAACATATAATGAACCCTTTGGAAAAAAGCTTCAAACCCAACCACAGATTTAAATCCTCGTTCGATCTGTCACACTGGAGGCCATCCAAACCTGCGGCTATACCTATGGTTCAACTGCATATATTCCAAAGCTTGTGAGCACATTTACAAGCCTTTAACTTTTCGATGAGATGTACTTTAATTTTTTTTATTTATTTTTTTACAGCTTTTTGATTTTTAAAAAATCCACATTTTGCCTAATGACTAATGCAACACATGATAACATCTTCTGCACGATAAGGGCATATTTTACCAACATGAGTTAATAAAAATAATTTTAAAATAAAATAAACATACTCGTGTCATATTCATGTGCAATACTTTGACATAATGTCGATCCTTTTAGTGCAATATTCTCTGTCAATATAACAGCTGTAAATAAGAGTGTCACTATTTTTATTATTCTTTACTTTTTATTAAGAGTATAAGAGGTTTTTATATAAAAGAGTTTTTTTTATAAGAGCTTTTCTATTAAGAGTGTTTTCTAAAGTTTTTTATAAGTTATCAGTTCTTTGTTGTTTACTTCTGTGCCTGCTTTGTGTTGCAACACTGGAATTTCTCCATTGTGGGACAAATAAAGGCTTATCTTTTATCATCTTATCTTATCTTAAATACATCCACCTTCTGATGAAAAATTGTAGGCATGAACCTTTTCAATGACGCTTACAATCACTAAGCTAAATATATCATATTACATAAATATAAATATATTTCAGCACCAACTAAAGCTGAACATACCATGAACATGAAGTATGTGCACAAACATTTTTCTGCATACGTGAACTGGTTACTTTGAATCCAAACCATATCATGCAGGGAATTACTTTCAGGTGGGATATTATCCAGCTCACAGTCCACAGCCATTGCAGGAAATTGAGGAATTTTGCTGTGGACACAAATCATGGTTCCAAAAATAATGAATTTATATTTCATACACAAGGTATCACTGGTACCAGTTATTTTTGTCATAATGGAAAAAGCCACAGGAAACCTCTGTGTCTTCCCAAAACAAAAATCTACTTACTTTTTGTACCCTGAAGCTGTTCAATTTCATCAAGACATCTTGACTCTGTTTTTACAGATAATCTGCAGGTACATTAAATTCACAGTTTAACCTTCTTTTAGTTTCCTAATTTTTTGACTGACCCATTTTCTTTTGTTCATTTACTATAAACATCAGCTTTTGTCAAATTTATCATTGACAAAATGGAAAACTTGTGTTAAAAAACCTGTTATTTTCAATTGAAGATTGAAAAAGCAAAGCATGAGCAGGGGATTGCAAGATGATTTCAAGATATCACTTCAAAAATGATTTTCAGCGTAAAACAAGTATTATATTTTTTAGTTTATAATTATATCGTGACCTGTATTAATCTTGACTTTCCTACCACAAACTGACTAATTGTTGTCTATCTTGACCTCACTAAAGGTAACTGTATTGCAAATTCAGTCCCAGTTGTAACATATGTACAGTACAGTAAAGTGCAACCACATCACATTTTATTTATGGAACATTTGATATTTAAGAGTTGAATGTGACCTCTGTGTAAGGCCAAACCACACATCCCATGTCATGAGAGGAAAAACTACCACACTAATTTGAAATGGCCTCTAATAACTAGACTTTGATGTACATTTAGAGAGAAGTATTGCCCTGTGCTTATACTTGTTGGGTCTCCTTCATGTTGGCACCATGGTTTTCTTCCATGTTCTTTGAATTATATATTAAGGGGTTGTTGTCTTACGTAAAACCATGCTTGGTGGTAGTGGGTATCCTTTAAGCTTTAAATAACAGATACAAAATTAATCCAAAGTAATCTAATACCGATGACAATTTTGTGTGTTTACCTTATATTTTATATCTGTTTGTGGACACCACAAGTGTAAAACTAATATTTATAGGACTTTAAACTAGACTAAGTATGAGCAGATACAGCAGTGGATTATAACAGAGCACACTCTTGTTACTGTTACAAACCAGCTATTATTACAATAGCACACAGTTCTTTATCATTACTACCTACTAAATCGTATAGTCATAATAATTATACCCTGTGTTTTGTTAATCCTCACTACATGTTTAGGTATGAGGTGCAGACCTCTTGCACGCTGCAGCTAAGCCCTGTACTAGTGGAAGGATTAGGGGAATGTCACATTTACTTTTTTGTCACAGTTATTTTTCTTCTGGACAAACACACACCTGATGCTCTAATAACCCCTTCTTTAAAACAGCTGCCGATCCAATATCTCTATGTTGTTTTAGATGTGCAGATATGATTATGATTCAAACATTGACACATGCAGATGTGCGTTCTGTGCTTACAAATTTTAGGTGTAACAAAATGTCCCTTTTGAATATGTATTTTATTCTTTGAAATAATAAATTACAAGACATAATGGATGGCTAGTAATTTATGGTAATAAAACCACCATTGATCATTAAACTCAGGTACATTTTCTACGTGACATTGTAAAATGATTATTTTTATGGTGTCAATATTTGGAAGATAACTTAAGTCTAAAATTTGGCATCCTTATAATCGTCATTCAAAAAGGTGATGTATATCATCATAACATGTATATATAAGCGGCTGCAAGTGCTACTGTGAGTGACACGGTGAAATATGCCATCTGGCATTTGTATTACAGCTTTATAGATATAGACCTGTCCAAAACCAGTGGCTCACAATGGCAACTAAGGCACATTCACTACCAGCAGCTTAGGCATTTTGCTGAATTTAGACCCGCAGTCCTTGGAAACGCTTTTAAGTTTCGGTAATACCGTCATACTTGAAAGTTCCATATTCATGGTTTCAGGAATAAGGATTCCTTCCTTCCATACTTTGGTATGATTGGCATCATAGCAATAGTGCACTTACATAACATTTTATGAAATTTCTTTTGAATGGGAAAGGTCCACACAAAATCCTTCAAATCAGAAAGAAATAATTTGCCTGAAACCCATCAATACCTGCATGGGGCATTTATTGATATATCAAATAGGATTTGTTGTCTTCAACTAGTAACAATACTAATATGTATTTATATTTAACAAGCATATACCAAGCAGGATGTGCCCGGGATCAAGTGCCCATAAATGATAACTTATGACTAGTTCTGCTCAGCAATCATTTTGTGTTGGACTATGATCAGGCTTTACACTCAGCAGCTCTAATCCTTGGCTCAGGTTCATGTGACTGACCGGTGCAGCACAGACTACCTGCATTCATTAAACACTCTTGGCTTGTGTTATTTCTGTGGGAGGAGAGGAAAAGCCATTGAGTCAAGCCATTCTAGTGCAATTTCCAGTGGCAGTCCACTAGCACAGAAGACTGTGAAACTCTTGGATGTTTGAGTAAATACATTATTCTGGTCATGGGCCCCTCCAAGGGTCAGCACTCTGTTACATCACAAAACTGAGATTCACTGATTCATTGACTTAGTAGTTGCTCAGAGAGAAGAGTAGCCCCATCAAAGCTTTTGGCTTTCTCACCCCTTAATTTGGATAAAAAGCAGAATCCAGACAACTTTAATGCAGACTATGAAAGAGGCAAAAGAAAAGAGTCTATAGTAGAAAGTTATAGTCTAGGATTCTTGTCATTTTGACAGTGGTGCCTGTCTGATTTCCACAATAAGTTATTCACTTAAACCTTCACTCTGTCATTTAGCCATGGGCCTTTCTTTAATCACGGACACTGTCTCCTCTCATTCACACTTGTGATAAATGAAAAGTCAGAGAGACTACACATGCCGTGTTTAACACACATACAATGTGATGTATGTGAATTAAAATGCAAAAAACGTTGTGAACACTGTTATTCTCAGGATAAGAGGGATTGTGGAAAAATCTGATCTCTAAAATATTACTCAATGCACAATTATTGAAATTACAAAATCATCCATGCCCGAAAGAGTGACAGAGAAGCAAAGCTACCTCTAGTGGCTGTATGTGCACTTAAACTGCAGAAATATTCTTGTGCCTTGTTCATGTTTTCAGAAACTTAAAAGGATATGTTTGACTATACTATCTCAACAAATGTAATTAAGAAAAAATAATCTTTCTTATGTAGGGCTTGTAACTAGTCTAATGGACAAGATGGCAGAATGAGTAGCTGCAACTACAGACGGCTATATTTTTCTCTGTACATGAACAATAATTAACGTTATATATGTTCCCCAAAGCACTTTTTAGACATGTGCAACTGTGTATTTGCGGCGACAGCAACCAGGCGGAGGTCAGTGCCATTTTCCCAACCAGAACGCGCTCATGAGCAGATTCGTCTTACATCAACCACCACACTTGTCCCAGAAACCAAATTTTAATGACAGGCCTTTCTAAAGACAGAGTCAGTAAAGATTTCAGGCCACCTCTATTTGTCCATGTCTAGTTTTCAATACTTATGCTCATTTCATATTAAGTACTTTTATTCTCGTAGAACAATTCTATTTAAATCTTAATGCATATTTGCCTGAAATCCAAGAAACAAGTTGCATAAAGTATAAGATTGCATATGCCCCTTCCTTCCCTACAGCCAGTGGTTAGATCTGAGGCCCAAGTTCCTGTTGGGCCTCAGGTCTATTTTGAAAGAAGCCTTTCTCCAAAACTCATTAATATCATACTACAGTCACACCTATATTCCCTGGCTGAACTTCCTGCAGAAATCTAAACAGGTCAGAAAGAAACAGATGGACTTTTGAAAATTGGCTATGTTTGCGTCGCAGTGGAACAGCAGAGCTGTGTAGCACCCGGCCTGTGCCTTATGAAGCACACTCACTACAGCATCACTGAAGCTGTTTCACTCAAAACAGCCATCAAAAGGCTTCATTTAACTAGAGATGAAAGGTGAGCATTTTAACTCCTTCTTTGCCCAGAGTCCGGTATGTTGACCCTCCCATTTGTTTATGTAACGCACAAATATCCAATGCACCTCCTGTGTACCAGGCTCCGGTTCTCACATGATTAGTGATAGCATGAAGTCCTCAGATTTCCTGCACCATAAAAAGTGGGCTGCCATCATTTACTAAGACCTTTCACTCGAGACAAACATTCAGTTAGACAGCATCTCATATTTCATATACTGTGCCTCTATATCCCCTGATAGAATTTATGTTACAACCATTTCCAAAACAATGTTGTATTTTATTCTTGGATTAAATTCTATAAACATATTTTCCTCTTGATATTACTGTTAGAAAGGCTGACATGACACCAAAGCTGTATCTTAAGTACATATGTGCATCCTTCATTTTATGAAGTCAACCACTGTATACTTAAAAAGGGTGGCGCTCTCTTTGCTATATTCAGGGATCCACAGGGTTTGAGAGGAATGTGTGTGGGTGTTTGCTCTGTTCACACTCTATGTATGACATCGAGTGTGAACACAGATCAAAACAGGGCTGCAAGTTTAATTGCAATCATATAAAGATAATTAAACTGCCAAAAGCTGCAATCCTTTTTAATGTCCTCTGCAGATATAACTAAATATCCTGCATTCTTAGGGTCTTGAAAACTTAAAACACGCTAAGAACTGAATCGGATTCTTGTATTTAGTTAGCAGTTCATATTTCAGTGTTCCTGCGTGTTGGGAATTTGTTTTTTGTACATAAGTTGCAACTCTAACTGAAATTTCATTGCAAGACAAATTGTGATTTTCAAAGATTGTTTTGTTCCAAACGAAAGTTTATACTGGAAAAGGCCAGTAAATGCAGCTGTAGCCACATGTCATCATGACTATAGAGATACTATATTTGAATGTAACACATGGGCTACTGTAGTTGAGTTCCTGGAATGAGAATCACAGTGGAGTGTCTGCATGAAATCCTTGCGGTCACACACATGCACTTAAGGCTAGTTTAAGGGGAGGAGAAGTGGCCAGACTACTATACTGAGCATTTAATGGACAGTGCACTGTATGTTTGGAAAATACACTAGTGAAGAGGACAAACCATTTACCTTAATAGGAACATAATCAAGTGAAATCTGCCTGTTCTTTCAAATGTAGTGAAATATTGTGCCATTATCCATAACATTGTTATGTTCCTGTAATTGTAAACATAATTAAAGGACTTTAATCAATAAATACCTTAACTTTGTAGAGTTTTGCCTGCATTTATTTCTATGTAAAATAAGCTCACTGTGGTCTGTTTCTGTGTTGTCTGGGATGTTTTAAGTTCTCCCTGTAACACGTCTTTATTCAGGTCAGATTAAGATCACATTCTGGGGCAGGACAATGAGGCCACTGATCTGGAGCCAGAAGAAATGGGAGAAATTGTTTCTCAGTGCTACTCAGTGCTCCATTTAAAGTAAAGGTATATGTTTAAGGAAAACATTGTTAAACTCACTCAAAGTAACCTATAATCCACACATAATTATTATAAAATGTCGTGAAAAATAAAAACACATGGTTTAGTCTGTATTAAATACTGCCAGGCAATGTTTTTTTTAAATATACAGTATAGCCTTTAAAAGAAGAAAAACAAACCTCATAATTACCTATGCATTTTTGAATGCTCCAGAGGTCACGTGACAGCCACGGGGGAAAAGTTGTGACGTGTGGTTACAGATACTAAGTCAAATCATGTTGGCATAAGTGTTTGTACAAGTATATTTTGCATAGAGTTAGACTTCTGCCCCAAAGCAACAATTTGTTGGTGTAAAATTCATAATGAAGTTATAATGAATTCATATTAGTAAAAAACAATTACTTGTCCAATATTTCATGTTTTTTAATCATCAGTTTGTCTATCATACAGTATTTTGGCAGTAATAATATATTGTTTAATCTGTTTTGTGACGGGTAAATTGACAAACTCCTCTTGGCTCAGGTGTCTGTTGCCCATTTCCAGGTGTAGTCACTGTGATATGTTGAAACTATGTTTAAGAAACAATAATGACAGTCACACATAAAAACACATTAAAAATGTAGCTAACCCATCGTGTCAGTGGCAGGCTCTTCTGTCTTTTCTTCACTCACATAGTTGTCGTTTCAGTTGTAATTGGCATTTTTTAAATATTTAAATTTAAAAATATAAATTCAACTGCGATGTGAGAGTGGATGGATCTCTTTGTAACTAAGCTTAACTTTTCCATCACTACATACATAGAAGGAAAAACAAGTTGTATGTTATTATTAATTTCTTTGTGATATGGCTTGTGTACTTTAACTAACTTCCATGGAAAATTGTAGCTGTTTAAGACAAGATGCAAACTAAAGATCGAAATCAAGACATGTAATGGTTACCTTTTTGAGGCACTGGCTGGATTCTGAATGCGTTGGTGTTCATATGACTTATAGCAAACTGGAGAAGTTCTTTGTTGTGGCGATGAAGGTGGTGAATTCATGTAAATAAATACAGGTAGGGGACGCATCTGGAGAATTCAATAAATCCTAGAAGTCACTTATTTCAAAATTGTGGGCATTTTGACTGTGCTGATTGTCTGGCTGCAAGTTCAGACACTGTGGGATGTGCTCAGCATAGCTCTTTGGTAAATGGTTATGTGGGCGAAGCTCATCCGAGTCCATAACTGTGCAGAGTGTGTGGGGAAACAATTAATCAAATCGCCTGTTATGTTAAGGTTTTCTGTGTTGTTGTGCTGTAAGATTCCTGGTGAAGGGCACTTAATCTGCACAACTCAACGAAGATAGAAAGTTAAAACCAAAGTGATGTCCATGGGGACAAGCTCAGGATAGAACAAAAAAGAAGAGTCTAATAGTAATACCATGGAAATCCGCCATTTTTGTTGCCGGCGTGCTAAATGCGCATAGAGATACATTACATTAGCCAAAACGATGTAAAAAAGTAAACAAAAAGCCGTAGAACAACCTGATAACCGGATAAGCCGAGTCACTACTGGTAAATACATTTATTACAGTGTAAGAAACTTTTGAATTAAAGCTTCTTAAAATCTCACTGGCTCACTGAAAATGTTATGATGTCTGCTGTCACTATCCCGAGCTCTATTCACCAGAAAAGTTAGGCTCGTGGAGAGACAGGCCTACTCAGAGCAAGTTGCACGCTTTTCAAGTTTTTTAGAGCTATAAAAACCTTTTATTTCAGTGTTTTTTTGTTTGTTTTTTGGGAGGGACCGAGTGTATTGAAGACACAACATAACCACAAGGGAGCTCATTCGTGTTAGGCAGAACAAGCCCATAATGACAAGTACTCAAATCTGGTCTATTACAGGCAGAGTCTCCACCCAAAGCACTCGTAGTAGACACTTGTAATAAATCACTCAGTGGTTCAGAACTCTTTCTATCATTCACTCTACATTACATTTTTATTATTGTAGATGATGAATGAATGTTTGTCGGTTACTTTGTTTCTTTAGACCTGTAGAAATTGATTCAGTTTTAACCAGCTGCAAAGTTAAGTTTGGTTATAGCTGGTAGAATTTCAGAATTTTCAGAATACTTAATTATTTTCTTGCTTAGAACACATGTTATTTTCTTGATTGATAGCATATGTTCTAGGATCAAATTAAGTTCACATACAGTCAGACTCATTTCATTCATCAGTCCAGTCACTGACTTCTCCTGACCCATGCCATGAGCCAATCAGAGCCTCAGCTCCACTCAGTGTAAACAGCCTAAATAAAACACTGTTGGTCTGGTCTTAGGAGATTCCACACTGATGCGTCTCTGAGGGGAGCATTCATTAGTGTTGCACACCACCCACACACCACACACAGTTTATGACCCTTGACCCCACACTAGAGTCTACAGGCGGTGTCAGTGATGTGTGTTCGCACGCATGTGTGTGTGTGTGTGTGTGTGTGTGTGTGTGTGTGTGTGTTTGTGTTTGTGTGAAGGGGGCATGTGGTGGGTGAAAAGGAAAATCTCCTACATCCTGAGCTTAACCGTTGACCAAAATAGATTATGTTTTTGTTATATACTGTTCTGTGGCATTTGAGTCTTAATGTAGAATCAGAAATATGTTTTTTTTTTTGCCTTCCTTCACCACCGTTATCAGCAATTGGCTTTGGGCAGGACACACAGCAGGCCATAGAGGAGTGAGGGAGCAGAGCAGTGTGAACTTCTGACATGTTCACCAAAGAGAAAGTGCTTTAAGTATTTTGTTTGTTCAAAACTCCACACCATTGCTTCCTTTTGTGGAATTTAAAGGGCAGCAGTGGTTCTTTCTTCAATGCATACATTTGTTGCATACATTTGAAAATTAATTGTACTATTATACTTGCATTATGTATTTTGTATTCAGTTTCTACCAGAGTTTTTTTGAGGTGTGTAAACTTATTAGTGTGGAAAATGTACCGGTAATCATTTCTGTGAGAAACAAGAGTTTTATTTTGGTTGTCCGTTTGCTATGCTTCAGACTGGGCACTAGAGGGCCTCCTAAATCTAAAACTGTCACGCTTTATTTCATTATTTACTATTGTCACATGAAAATGGCAAACATAAAATGAAAAAGAAAATAATTCATTATGTTGATGAACAATTCAAAGATTTACATTCAATTTTGAATCGCTTTCTTGCTTGTTCTTGATAAAATAAAGTGGATACTCATCAAGACAAGTTTAATCCCAAGAGCTGGAAAGTTTATGTAAGTATGTCAGAGCCTTGCACATCACCAGGCCAGAGTAAGTTTTAAACAGAGAACAGTTTTTTTGCCCCATGTCTTTCCAGACTCGCTCTAGTTCTTTGCTGTCCATTCCAGCAGAGCTGAACAGATAGCGGTAACAACAGGCGTTATATTGGATATGCTTTTCTCCAGAGAATCGTGCACTGTGTGTTGGTGCCACACCAGCCTTCTGTGCACAGAGACCCACAAAGACATCAGCAGGCACAGCTGCATGGACTTCTGCCGAGGCTATGTAGACTTTACGCACCATGTCCTGGGAGAGCACATAGGCGGTCTGGTCACAGTATTCAGGTAGGAACTTGTTGGGATATAAAGCTGGGGGTAAAAATCCCGGACTGTTGGGGTCCCGATCTGGAGAGCCTTTCTGAATCACTCTGCCTAAATAGAAATCTTCTGGATGTCTGTGAAGCCCAAGTAGGTAGAATCCAATGGCCTGGAGGTTGACATAAACTCTATCCTGGGTCATCAAGACAAAGCGGGCGACAGGACAGAACGTTACAACCCAACGCAGCGCATCTACTGTTTTTTCAATTTGACTCCATTGAGATGTTTCTGAAACTACATGTCCCTGAACTATGTCATCATACAATTTTGACTCTTTTATGACATTTTCTTGTGCATGAGAAGTGTGGGTTGATCCCAAAAAGAACAATATTTTAACTGGAAAGCCTTGGACTTGAGTTTGCTTAGCCCATGTCTCTCTGATTGCATCCCTTTGAGTAACATTAGGCCCAGAGCTGAAGACAAGCACAAGGATGAACAGATTGTTGTTTGTGCATGCATCCGGATTCGTAACAGAGTAAGACTGGGAGACATTCTCTCTGGAGTCAGCAAGATCAAGTTTTCTTGCTTTTTCTCTCACATCCATAACTGTGCTGACAGTGTAGATCCCAGGTGTAGGCTGCAGGAGATACTCCTCAACAAAGTCTGCACCAAACAGAAGAGCATGGAAGAGGATAACATTGAACAACAGGAAACACCACTGGTGGGTATGCAGCCTGCACAGAGAAAACTGAAAAACAACACAAAAAAACAACAGCAATTGGACATAGTCAGAAGTAAGACAAAACGCAATATTAAAAAATGTACCTGCATGGCAAAAGCTGTTAATTAGTTTTTTCTGAATCAGGTAAGAGACTGCACCTTGAGGAGGCACGTTAAACAACAGCATTGACCGTGCAAGTGTCCACTTTCACGAAACTCTAGACCAGCACGTAACCTTGCACCGCAAAACCCAAGTCACATGAGCAGAGCAGTGTACACCATATATACATCATTAATAAATCAAACAATTTGACCAACACAAATCACTCATGAAACACTCACAAAGGAATTGTTTGTTTTAAAACACAAAGTGGTCTGGGGATAATTTAAGTAAAGAATCATTAAATGTATAGTCATAGTAATAATGGCTTTATTAAAAGGCAAAAGAAACCATGTTACATCTTTTTTTTTTTTTTTTTTTTTTAAGTTATAATGGTCAAATAACTAATTTTCAAAGTGAAATTCACAAGGGCAAATAATATTATCAACACAAAGGCTAAAACAAATGATCAATACCATGGAATATCGGGTGCGGCTGTAGAGCATACTGTAGTCCTTAAGCATGACACTTCACATTGCCTCCAGTGTCCATGTACACTGATGTTTGTGAGCGAGAACAAATATGGAAATCAGCCCATGGACTACAGTCCAGCATGCATGTTCAGGATGTTTTAAATGATCGGTTTATTACCATTCTCAGATTTATGTAAAACATGAAATTAAATTAAACAACTAATATCTTATGTGTTAAACGCTTACTTATTTGACACATAATAACTATAAATAAGATGAACTTTGGTCCTTGTTTTCAGTTTGGTTGCTTGGTAACGGTCATGAAATTACTACTTCCAAACCGCCAACCAAAAATGATAAACTCGATAAATAATTGTTAATCTTAAAATGTATAATCATGTTAACTGTGTTTTTGTGCGCACTTTTTCGTCAGTCCACGCGATGGCGCAAAATAATATCGGCTCAGAAGAACAGTACTACTTCACAACAGTAGTAATGGGTAAAGTGAAGACCAAGGATCTATTATGAGTGAAGCCCGTGGATCTATGAAGCCTCGTGAAACAGCAAAGCATCTGAACCAAACGTTTCGAAGCTTCGCAGTTCGAAACGCTGCTCCAGAGCAACATCTAGTCGTATGTTTTAGTACTACCACATCCGCAGAGTGCTATGGCGGCCAATAAAACAACTTTGTATTTTAGTTGTGTGTTCTGGTGCAACTGTGTTTCTCAACCGTTTGCGACATGCTGCGGCTACTCATACCCTATCCAGATAATATAATAGATCCATGTTCTCAGAATATGAATATGAATATGAATATGAATATGAATATGAATATGAAAAACAAGGAGCGTCCAGTAGAGAGCGCTGCAGCCTTTAAGTCCAAAGAATAGAAGTATAAAGAATAAAGAATATCCTGTCCACAATCAATAATGCCTTATACAGATAATAGATCTATGGAATAAAGTCTAACCGCCATAAAACACCAAAGAAGAAGAAGAATAAAGTCTAAAGAATAAAGAATCTCCTGTCCACTATCAATAATGCCTTATACAGATAATATAATAGATCCATGGAATAAAGTCTAACCGCCATAAAACACCAAAGAAGAAGAAGAAGAAGAAGAAGAATAAAGTCTAAAGAATATCCTGTCAACACTCCAATCCATTAGATGCCGCCATTGAAAGCAACAACAACAACAACAACAACAACAACAACGAAAGTGACTCCAAGGATCACAACTACAGTAGGGGGCGGTAGTGCGCCATAGAGACCAGCCGTGATATAACACGAAAGAAGAAGAAGAAGAAGAACGCCCATCACTAGACAACAGAGCAGCAGAGTCATGGCTGCGTCCGTCGAGAGATTATTAAATGAAATATCTTCTGTTGACGACCCGGTTGAAGAGTTGCAGGGTTTAAAAACAGCCCTCTACTCAATACCCATCAGCACTTTGGGAGATTCCGTGAGCGGGCAGCGCCTGGGAGTCATCTTTGCTCTGTTGAATTCAAACTCTAGGTAGGCTATGCTACTATTATGATCTCTGTGCTGAGTCATTTGGGGCTTTTGGCACATGATTGCACACAACAATAGGGTTAAAACTTGAATTGGCAAAGTAAAGTGCGATCATTTCCGCTGCTTTAACGGTTTATTTTGTTTTATATATTTAAAACAAGAATGCCAGGACACGGATAACATTAATCTCAGAGAGAAAAGTCCAGGCTCAGCACCAGATTCGGCTCCAAACTTTTTCTTCCTCACTGTAACAAGTTTACACAGAAAAAGTAAATGCATGTCCATAAGTAAATCAAACACCCCCATTTACTCAGTGGCACGTATTAAATATACACTATAATTAAACAGATCAATAGTAACCCACAATCTAATTCATAAATCAACATTTTGTGTTTCTAATGTTTTGTCAGGGAACAGGTGGAGCTATGCGTGGACATCCTGGAGCGGATATTAATGGCTTTAAGTCCAATTCACCTGGTCCGTATGTACAGAGCTGAACTTGAAGGAGGCGTCCAGCACAACAATGAAGCTGTTAAAATACTGGCCTTGACGCTGGTAGAAATTATATAATTATATACACTCCATGAAGTGCAATCCTTCCCATTGCTCATTCAAATGTACATGGCTTTTATTTTTTCAGATTGGGAGAATTTTGGAGCATCCAAAGGCCATCACTGAAATCCTCAAAAGCAGTGACGTCCTTTGTGCTGTCATCCGCGCCATTGGAGAGGAGAAAATATCTGTGGCTGAACAGGTAATATATTCTGAGTTAGCTTGTAATCATTTTTTATTTTGCTGTTTTAATACTAACTTTATTCTTTCAGGCTATAAAATCTCTCTGTAAACTGACTCATTCCAAAGCCGGTTTGGATAAATTATTTCAACCTGATCTGCTAAATACTATAAAGGAAGTGATGGTCGTCAGTGATGTCGTCAGATACAGAATATATGAGGCGAGTGTCACTCAAACTCATCCTTGGTTGTAATTGGGGTTTTTTCTCATTCTGATTTTATTTTTTTTTGTTTCCTTGCAGCTGGTTGTGAAAGTCTCATCTGTCTCTCCCAGTTCCTTCACGTATTGTGTCGACAGTGGCCTCATCTCACAACTGCTTGGTGAACTGACAGGAGATGACATTGTAATTAGGTAATGAAACTTCATTATTATTGCTTCTGCATAAAGAGAGTGCAGTTTGACCACTTGTGTTTTTGTTTATCTAGAGTAACTGCAGTTGAAATGGTGACAAACTTGGCACAAAGCCTACATGGCCGGACGTTTTTGACACATGAAGGTATAATGGACCAGATCTCGAACATGATCAGAGGGGCAGAAACGGATCCCTTCTCTTCTCTTTACCTTCCTGGTATGTGTTTTCCTGTTTTCAGTCAAGGTGTGTTATTCACTGTAAAAAATAACTGGAATTTGTTTAATTAGGATTGGTGAAATTCTTTGGCAATGTGGCCATTATGGACAGTCCTCAGCAGGTTTGTGAAACCTACCCAGCTTTTCAGAACAAGGTGTTTGAAATGGCCCTGGGTTCAGATCCAGCTATGATTGGTGTGGCTTTGGATACTTTGGGTTTGCTTGGATCTACTGTTGAAGGCAAACAGGTCCTTCATAAAACAGGTATTTTTTTCAAAATTATTCATTTATAAAAAAAAAATCTACTTAACTTTATTTATTGTTTCTATAGGAGATAAATTCAAAGCTGTTCTAGTAAGAATGAGCCACTTTGCGAACACAGAGGCTACAGAGGTCAGAGTTCGAAGCTTGGAGGCCATTGCCCAGTTGCTCACACTACAGGTACGTGTGTTTAACAAACTAGAAGTGTATGATTGTTTGTAGAACATATTGTAGTATACTGTTGTTTTGTTGCAGCCAGAACAGCAGACGGAAGACCTTTTGGCCTTAACAGAGTCCTGGTTCCACCTTTTATCAAAACAGCCATTGGACATGATTCATAAAATCAGCACGCAGCCTTTTCCTGAGCTACACGTTTGTGCTTTCCGCATTTTTACTGTGAGTTATAAACTATTTTCAACACATGCATTTGCGTTGCACACATCTGATAATTACACATATTATTTGCTCTGCAGGCCATTGCTTCTCAACCATGGGGTCAGAGGTTAATTATAAGCACTCCTGGTTTCATGGAGTTTGTTTTGGATCGCTCAACAAGTCCCACCAAGGATGCTAAAGATGCTAAGTTTGAACTGGTCGGGGCACTTGTAAGTTCATCATCAGCAACAGAAATGCTTGGCAGCCAGAACTGTCTGCGCCTGAAGACGTACTTGAGAGAAGGACCGTACTATGTCACAGCAATGGCTGCAGTTGGCACTGAAGGCGCTAACTGAGGAACTGAGGAATACATTTAACACTGGTTTAATTGTGCTTTTGTGCCGCCAGCCATTCCGTATTTTTACCTTTTTTCATTGGAATGTAATGTAAGAATCTTATGTGTTTTCTCAGACGTCAAATTCATACTTATTATTATAATGATGAAAACATACAGTTGTGTTAAGTTTACATACCCTGGCAGAATATTGGATTTTTTGGGTGGGGTAAATTCTGAAAATTACACAAACCTTTCTTTCACTCATCGTTAGGTGAAAAAAAATGTGTTAACTCTTTTTAAATCATAATGACAACAGAAACTAGGAGAGAGGGGCCAGGGAGTTTCTGGATTCCTGACAGACCCTTGTATCTTTCATCCGGTGCCGCACTGACATTTCTGTATTCTGAGTCAATCTTGAATCAGAAAAGGTTTATTGCCATTTCTAATGAACAGAATTCACAAACATAGGAACTTGCTCCTTTACTGATGTGGTGCAACATAAAGCAATGATAAAACAACCTATATAAAATCAAGTAAGCCTGTAAGTTGCGCATGGGACATACCTGGATGTACTTGTATGTTCTGACATGACAATGATCTAAAACTATAAGGCACTAAAGACTATAAGGTTTGGGTTGTTTCTGTTGTCAATATGATTTAAAAAGAGTAAGCACATGTTTGATAGTAAATGGTGTTCTCATTCCTACTATTGGAAAAAAAAATAAAAAAATGACATGCTTCCAGGGTATTGTGATACGTGTAATAATAAACAAATAATTACTAAAATATAGTATTTATTTTACCAGTAAAATGTTTGAGAACTAATTCTCATTTTCAAATATTACATTGGCATGTGGGGAATACAATAAACTGAAAGTCCAAATGTTCTAAGTTCACACACAAAAAAACACTAGGGACACTGTATGAACATCCTGATGAACTAAAGACAAACTGTTTCACACTAAATGATATTAGAGCCCATTTTTCCAACTAAATTGCTGACAGATTTTTATTTTGAAGCTTAGATTTATAATGGTGAAAATATTTTAATTCATGAAAAGTACATTTGAAGTACCGGTGCACTTATTGTTTAAGTTTCAATTGTAAATCATTGTTAGAAAATCTGGCAAAATGTATTCTTAGTGATGAACTGTATATCAAATCATCACCAAAACGGTCCCATGGCTTCTTAAAATCTATTTCATTCATGTCCACTCATGATGAGCATCTGAACCATGATTTTAAAAAAGTACATGTACACAAAAGACCCCAAAAGTGAGACGGATTAATATTCTGTCTGTTTTATACAGGCCGATTTAATTCTGCCTTACATAATGTTGGTGTGCATACACTTTTTTTTCCCCTTTCTTTTCTGTGAACTGTTTTCCCACTGTAGAAAGATTGAGCCTGCACATTAAGACCTTTCCTCAACCTTGTGTCACCCTTTCTCTGGTGATTCATGACACCTCCCACATACCACATTTTCCTCATAAAATAACAGACCTTTACAAACATCCAACAGTCAATCATCATTGGTTCCTTTTTTTTTTAAATCCCCATTTCAAGCTATTTCCGGAGCATTGCGGTTATTGGCACCTCTATTTACACCATTCTATGTGTTAAAACTGATGTGGGATGTAATGTCATTTTCCACATTTAATTTGTTTAACCACTGGTATTTTAATATGATGGCTCCTGTTATAACTTCAAGCTGAGCCATAATACAATACTTCTTTAACTATTATATTATTACTTGTATTCCTGTTGGTCTCTATCTACTCTTATTATTTTTAAAAGGATGGCCTTCAACTCCAGAAGATTGAAATACCAGTACGCACCTGCATCCAGCAGAGGGCGCTCATCTCTTCAGATAAGGAGTTTGATAAATCATCGTTTAATTCGCTAAGTGCTCCAATAGGTGTTTTACCTCTGGGGAAAGAGCTGTCTTCAGAGCACTCTCGCAGTGACTGCTCAGGAGTTCAAGTCTGTGTCTTAATCTGCGTTGGATCTAAATTTCAGCAGCATATTGTTACATTTAAGATGCACCTGGCTTGTAAGTGACTGCACACTTGGTACAAGTTACCTGAGCTTTTTGGTGGGATTATCGTCACTATCCAATGCCATTAAGCCAGAAAGAAGATTTTGTAAAGGGGGATTCCGTGCCAACTACCGCAGCTCTCCAATACGAAGCCAGCCCCAGCGCTCCGGCCAAAATGTGCAGTGAGTGTTACGTGAATCAGTCATTTGTCAACGATGATGGGACCGTGACCGACCAAAAGCCTCGGTAAGACACTGAGGGAGCAAGGATAGACTCTAAAAGTTGTCAAATGTCCCTTTGGCAGATTTGGGTGTGACTAATATGTGTAGCAATTAATTGTCGATTGATTGATTGATTGATTGATTGATTGATTGTTTGTTTGATATTTTATTTTTTCTTTGCCGGCAAGTTCGCTTTAATGTTTTAAATGAACAGATCCCCAAAGGCATCAGTGTGTGTTGTTTTGTGTGTTGTGCAAAAGTGTCCTTTGAGCTTCAGTATTTCAGTATTTCCATTCTCTCTGCGTCCATGCTGGAGCCATCGTAACATTTGCTAACACCATCATAAAATTACCAAATTAAATCACTCCTTAATTGTGTTGGTGAGTTTGTCAGTCAGTCAGTTTGGTTTTGTTAGTTTGATTTTTTCCCTAAAGGTGTCAAGGTTTAGATTTTTATCAAATGGATATCTTCAAACCACATGGTAAAGAAGAGTTCAAAATACAATTGATGAACTGAAAGCATTTTTAGCATTTACTTTAAAAACAACATTGTTTCTGAGGTTAGCTTATGTTTGAGTTCTGAATATGTTAAAATTCTAACATTTTTTCTTCACAGTGAATTGTTGAGAATTTGAGTTTCTCACTCACCCATTGCCCGATCATCATCTCATCTTTGTACCCGTCCTTGTGTCGGTGTAATCCCTCATTCGTCCAGGCGTGTTCCATAGTAGAAAAAGCTTCAGTTGTAGTCATCTGGACTCAGTTAGAAAAAATATATTTTTTCTGACTGACCCGTCCTTGTGTTGGGGGCCACAGGTAATACCTCATAAAGCCCCCATCATGTTAACCTTCAACTCATCTCATCCAGCCTTAGTGAGCAAGTCACTTTTAGTGTGTAATTATTTGTAGTTTCACTGTTTCACTGTTTACTCAAAGCCTTTCTTTTCTCTTCATACCTTAATTAAACCTAGTTATTTTTCTGTAATGCAGCTCTTCTTCCACTCCATCCCAGAGAAACAGCAGCGGGATCATCCTGAACAGCTCTAGCCTAAAGATGGAGCAGGTGGAAAGTGAGGTGCCACCGCTGCCGCCCAGGTTTCGCTTCAGAGATCTCCTGCTCGGAGACCAAAACTTCCAGAATGACGACAGGCAGGTTTCTTGTATGGTGCAAGTATAATGTATAACAAATGTATTTAAATACTACGTGTACCAGTATTTGAAGATTTTCTCTGTGGAGTAAGGCTGCCAAAAAACTTATGTTACAATAGCGATGCATATCCCTAAAAAGGTCTTTTAAAAGTTTAAAAGTTTATTAAATTTCCGCCTTTGTTGTGCTGAATAATAAACTATAAATAACATGTAAATAATGAATATTAATTTACAACACATTTTTTAATTGGCTGTGTGTATATTTTGAGTACAGCCCTACTTTAGCTTTGAATGATGTAGGTTTTTTGTTTAACAGTTTATATGGATTAGGTTATCACCAGTAATTAAATTTAGGAAGAATCGGTTTATGCTTATCAAACAAATGAAAGCACATTTTCGTAACCCTCATTCGTACAGTATTGAACATGTCTCGTATAAAACTGACCTATGAGAAAGTGGAAGTTTGCGTTATAATTGCTTGCTGTCTTTTGATATTTAAATATCCTTTGTATAATGGTGGAGTTCTTAAGGTGTAATTATTTTATCCTGCATGTTCACCTGATGTTGCTTTTCTTTCAACCTGTTACCACCCACCTATTTTCGCCCTGTGCACAATGGTTGGACATACCCAAATGGCATTGCTTATTAAAAGAGGATCTTATGTTCCACATGCAAGTGTGATGCATAATTAGAAAGCTTAGGCCTTCTAGTTTCTGCAGATGTGCACATGAACACTGTCAGGGCTTCAGAACTTACACTACAGAGGCCCAAACATAAACAAAACATCCTTTTTTAGTCTCGCCTGAATATTGTCAATTTGTAATGGTCCTGAGCATGACATACTTCATTGTGTGCATATGCTGTTCACTGTACATGATGTTTATCTTGTTGACAACAACTGTGTAAAGTTTCAGAGCTCTAGGAACAGGCATTTTGGTGCTGTTGACCTTTTTGTATCAAAAAGTATATTCGGAACAAGTGATCCAAATATGTGCCAACTGTGCCAAACTGTTTTATTACAATTTTAGCTCCTCTATGATCATAAAACATACATTTTGATGTTTTGTAGGCCACTAATAGCAATTATAACCGCTAAAAAAAAAATATGTGAAAATGTGTAAATATGAGTTTACCCATGAATTTCCCATATAGAGGTAAAAAAAAAAAAAAATAATTATAAT
Source organism: Eucyclogobius newberryi (assembly GCF_026437365.1). NCBI lineage: Eukaryota > Metazoa > Chordata > Actinopteri > Gobiiformes > Gobiidae > Eucyclogobius > Eucyclogobius newberryi. Next base: position 23,731,121 of record NW_027315834.1, read on the forward strand.
ATTTTTATTTTATTTTTGTATTGGTATAATAATACATACATCTCACAAAATGCACGTCCAAAAGGCTAATAAAATCAGAAAACGTTATGCGCAAAATCCTGCCGAGAAATCTGGCTCTTTACAGCCTTCCCGGAGCCTTACGCACGTGAACAGGGAGAATTCTGTGTAAATAAACCCTTTGTCCCGCCTATCAGGAAAAAGGTCTCCTGACTGGCTAGAATAATATGTCACTCAAAGTCTCCTGCGTGCCTGCTAGCAGAAGCTAAGGGCTAAAAACAAAGATGGACGCGCGCTTCGGAAGCGCCGAATTTTTTTCCTCCGGAGGCTGTAGCAAACAAACCCGGTGACAGAAAAATTCGTGGATGGTCTCATTCTGTAGGAAACAGTCTAAGGAAGAGATCGATGTCAAACACTATCGTATAAGTCAAACAGGTCATTTGTTATGGACGGAGAAATGCGGCGGACAAGCGCATTCTCGTCCGGTGAGAAACGAAGAAAAGTTTGTTTACTTGACAATATCTCGAAATCGGATAACTTCAGGAAAAATACAAGTGGATATTGTTTTTCAATGATTCCTTACGGACAGACTGAGTACAAGGATGTACAGAATTAAAGCCGTTTCGTCCGTCATAAACAGCAAACAGGTAGGACATGCGTTTGTAAAAGTTGAGACTTTCTCACAAACTATTGGCAATTGCTTCTTGGGGCATATTATTCAATGTAAATCAATGACATATTCGTTTTGTTGAGAAAATAAGCTTTAAAATGATGTATGGCTTGCTGGTATTGACCACGGAAATAAAAGTGATGATGTAAGAGAATATTTGAGATATAGAAAATGTTCGCCGGCGGACAGGTGGGTGGTAACAGGTTAAGTCACACTCACCCCATGGATGCTCTGACTCATTGCATTCATTAAATGCAATGGCCCTTTCCTGATCAAACTCAGCAGTGGGGGGTAAAATATTAAAGTCTCTGTACAGTGAGTGACTGAGAGTCAGCTGAAAGTCAGCTGAGAGAGTAGTTATAAACCCAGCATTGTAAACACATAAACATAGTTTAAAAATACTAATTTGATTCTGGTGCTGTCCGTGGTGCTGAAATGACTGCGACAGCTTTTGCAGCATTTGATGCGTTTCTATTGAATCTAGACTGTGCATGCTTGCGCTCTTGTGTTGCAGGATGGTGCTGTCAAACTTCTAATCACAGTTTATTATGGATTGGCCCTGTAAGACTCTGAGGTCTGCATGTTGATGTTTTTTAAGTGTAAATGCCATGATCGGGCTTGATTTAAAACTATTCTGCAATTTGCAATTTACCAACTCCTTCAACCCCCTGTGAGTCACTATGATGTTGTTTTCTTTGTATAGGCTTCAGTTTAGGTCTATTCACAGCTGTGACTCAACTTGAAAATGTCACTGGTCACATCTTCACAGGGTTCATCTGTTACTCAAATGTTCCCTTTGCAAAGGCATGCATGCATAAGAAACACAAACAACCCCTCGCCCAAAAAAACATTTGCTCATCCAGGTTCACAATAACACAACAACATATCATTTTGTATTGCATTTTTTTATTTTGAGTAGTAGTAGTAGTAGTGGTAGTAGTAGTAGTAGTAGTAGTAGTGGTAGTAGTAGTAATAGTAGTAGTAGTAGTAGTAGTAGTAGTAGTAGTAGTAGTAGTAGTAGTAGTAGTAGTAGTAGTAGTTTGAGTATTCCATAATTGTTGTAAAAGTTACAGAAGTAGAAAACACTATCCTACTCAAAATTCTGATTATTTAGCTGTCATTTAGCTGTAGGCAATGTATTACCCTTACAGCCGCAGTCCAAATGCAAATCCACTGAAGCTCTGGTCATGATGACTGAATGACTCACCGGTGGCACCTGAAGTAGTTGTGTGCCATCCTCTTGTCACGCTTACCTTTATCTGCCTCAGTGAGTGTTTACCGTTAGTTACAGTGTGCTGCTGCAAAGGGTCATATAACTGCATCAGTACTGGTCTTTGAAACGTTGCTGTGGAAACTGAGAGAGAAAGTGGGAGAGGGAGAAAAATGTGTTTATAATGTGTTGACATAAATGCCTATTGCCTAAAACACATTCTGCATGTGTTGCTTATTGGTAAATAGGAAAAAACTAGTTTAAAGAACAGTTGCGATTTCACACAGGATTACAGCAAGAGTGCATTGTTCACACGACGCAGTAGCAGGTAGTCACAAGTCTTCTCTCACATGGATCCAGGCGTCGTCATCTCAACCTGGGTCAGTACAACCGTGGGAACGTGGAGATCGGAGGCTCTCAGTAATGAACAGAGGTAGGACTCCAGGTTTTGGGGTTATCAAAAATAGAAGAAACTACTTCTACTGTAATTATTTTCAGCATCTGCAATCAGGAAATATGAGGGCATCCATACTACTGTACTTGGAACGCAGAATATATTTCCTCTGTAAAACAACTGTGGACAACTTGTTAAATAATACCACATAGTCCTTGGTATGACTAATGTCAGACCTCTTCAAACAGAAGCTGAGTAAGGGTCATTATAAGTACCGTTTTGCACGTCTATGCACAAGCCTCTGAGTGGGTGGAAGACACATTTCCCATTGTGTGACCATGTATTTTGAGCTCAGCACTTAAATGTACTTTAACTAACAAGTTCTTCCTCATTTTTTTATTTTTAGTTTATTAATATGAGGGTATCTAATCACAACCAGGAAGCCCATTATTTATTAAACCTGTCTAAAAAGGTTTAAAGAAAACACTTTTATCCCACATAACCTGATGATGCTGCTCCTGTACTGCACACTAAAAGACACTTGTATCTATGGAAAGATCAAACATCCAAATCAGCCTGAATAAGCTGCTCATTAATCACATAAATGAGTTTCAATCTGATTCAAATCCCCTGAGAGTAAGTTTAAGCAAAGCGATGATACTTTTCTGTTATCTCTTCTTTGAAGATTATGCAATAAATGTCTAAAAATCTGTATTCTGTATTCAATCATGTCTGTAATAGAAGTTAAATTCTAGATAGAAAAAGTTTCAGCCAAAAGTTGTGAAACTGCGCCACAATTATCCATCTATCATCTATCTATCTATCTATCTATCCATCTATCCATCTATCTATCCATCTATCCATCTATCCATCTATCCATCTATCCATCTATCCATCTATCCATCCATCTATCCATCTATCCATCTATCCATCTATCCATCTATCCATCTATCCATCTATCCATCTATCCATCTATCCATCTATCCATCCATCTATCCATCTATCCATCTATCCATCTATCCATCTATCCATCTATCCATCTATCCATCTATCCATCTATCCATCTATCCATCTATCCATCTATCCATCTATCCATCTATCTATCTATCTATCTATCTATCTATCTATCTATCCATCTATCATCTATCTATCATCTATCTATCTATCTATCTATCTATCTATCTATCTATCCATCTATCCATCTATCCATCTATCTATCTATCTATCTATCCATCTATCTATCTATTATCTGCTTTCTTTCCACGATACAAACTTTAAGGTTATAGCTTATTGATTCCCATAGGGAAGTTTGTTCTCTGCATTTGACCCATCCTTAAGGCTGCTGAGGAAACCTGTCAGGAGCAGCGGACCACTTGCCTGACCAGCCAGGCCCTCCCACAATCTGTTCAAAGGCGGAAGGGTCTTGAACCCGAGTCAGAGCCAATGAAGTCGCCGGCCCTTAATCGCTCAATCCAATCCCGGTTTTGTAAAGTAGTCTGTCAAAACATGTTGGGAATGGCTGGTCAGGCAAGTGGACCACTGCGTCCAAAGACAATCTCCGGATCTTGAGCTTGGTCATGACCACCTCAGCTGGAGGATTTGGATTATTGGGCATGTTTTAGGTTGATGGGAACACCAGAGCACCTGGAGTAAACCTGCTCTGACATGGGGAGAACATGCATACTCCACATTGAAACCCATGCCGCCCGAGAGTCAAACCCAGGACGTTGCTGTGAGGCCACCATTGTGCAGCTGTCACAAATGATAAATATGTCATGCCTTGGTGTTCTTTGGATTCACTGTTTGGTAAACTTTTACTACTATCTTCTTGTCATGGGTAACCAAATCATCAGCCTCGTCACTAAATCTAACTAAAAGTTTTTATAGAGTATGCCAGTCTAAACAGAATCATAATCAGAAAAAGTTTATTGCCATAGTCAATGGCTTTGGTGATTCGGTAACATAAAACAATGAACAATGATAAAACAACCTAAATAAGTCAAAAAGAAAAACAATTTAAATCTGCTATAGGATAGAAATAAAAAATACACAAAACAGCTCTTTTTCTCACATTTCCTTTTGTCTTTTTAGGGTTCAGGTGGAGTTTTATGTGAATGAAAACACGTTTAAGGAGCGTTTGAAGTTGTTCTTCATTAAAAACCAAAGATCAAGTAAGTAAATTAAATTACAATTATGAATTATTTAAAGACATATCCATGGGTTTCAGATTATTAAGAAATTATGTTTGTCTTTTAACAATTCAAAATAAAATATTCTGTCCTACAAATGGCCTCCATTTCCGTGGTTGCCATGGTCTTGGTCGCTGCTCCTGTGGTTGACTGGCTGACACACTGAGAAGTTTTTGAAACTTGTATTGTTCTGTTGTGATTTTTTAACACAATAGTTTGGGATTTTAATAATAAATAACTGCAAAGTGCAGCTTGTGCAGTTCAGTGGACAGAAGTTAAACATGGTTGAAATCTGTGAACCAAGCTGTTTTTCCTGTGTCCATGGACTCTGAGCAAGGAGTCATGGACTTCTGAAATGCTGAATACATGTTTGGCCAACAACAAGTAACAACAACTGCGGTCTTAGACCTTCCAGAGGAAATACTTAGAGGGAACGACTAGTCTCATCACCAACCGAAACATCAGAGTGAAGTAAGAGTAAGGCCTAGAAAAGCTTTCCTCCAGAGTCTCCAGAGTTCACCTGGACTCTGACTATGACGCCCGGGCGGCAGGACACGGAGGAGGAACACTTTTGTCCTGAGGGCTATTACTCCCCTCAAACACATAACCTACTGATCCTACCTGCTGTTATGTTGCAAAGAAGAGATCTTTATTTGTTATTCTTTTGAGGAAAAAAAAAAAATAAAAAAATAAAAAAAAAATATATATATATATATATATTTTTTATATATAATTATTATAAATAATAATATAATAATAATAATAATAATAAGATGTTATTTGATAGAAACCCATGCATTCATAAAATAATAAGGTAGACGATTGTGAAAGCCCACAAAATTAATACAACAGCCTCATTTGCATAGTTATGCATACAAATTAAATTTAAGTTGGCATAAAATGTATTCCCTTGTCTCGAATCTAAGGTCTGAGGATTCGTGTTTTCAACTTCTGTCTGAAGCTGCTCACATGTCTCCTGTACATGATCAGAGTGATGACAGACAACCCTGTTCAGAGCGGCCACAGCAGCCTCAGCGGCGCTCAGACAGGCACGGCCAGCACCAACGCCAAATGGTATGCACTGTACTGTATTTTAATGCAGATTTTAAAATAAAAGCATGCTTGCATTTATTAATTTGTCTTTTTCAAAAACATTTAGCATTGACTGTCTGTCTAATGCATCCATTCAGGACAGTGCAATTAATTGGTGAGCAGCCAGACATGTTTTTGATGAACAGGTTTCCTAACGATGCTTTAACAAAGGCATATACTCTGTGTTCTCATTTGCCAGGGAGCTAATCTTTTGGGTGGATAGAAAAGTGCCTGTCTGGGCCATACAAGTAAGCCTTATCATGTGTTATAACGTGAAGTGGTATTTTATTAACATTCCTTTACTCGATTTGTGTCACGTGGCAGGTGATTGTGGCCATCATCAGTTTTCTGGAGACGATGTTATTGATGTATTTGAGTTACAAGGTGAGACGCAGCACACAGTTAGTCTGAACGATTTCTCACAATTAGCCACTTTCTGTCCCGGCGACTGACAATCCACAAGTGGAGTAATTAGCTTCAATTGCAGTCAAGGTCACATTAAGGATAGGTGGTAATTGCCGTGTGGAGTGGAGGTAAAAGATTAAGTGCCATCAGAAAGTGACATATGACCGTGGAGATGTACGTCTCTATGGAAACTCAGAGCTCTCCATTTTCTGAGGTAAAGTGTATTAAAGTGTGTTTTATTTTTGCCAGGGAAACATTTGGGAGCACATATTTCAAGTATCCTTCCTCCTGGAAATAATCAACACGGTTCCTTTTATTATCACGGTAAAATTTAAATTACGTTGGGTAAATAGCAGTGGCAAAAAAAAAAAATTGTGCAATTTTATTTATTGCTGGGTTTAAAAAAATCTTGTTATATTGTTTAGATCTTTTGGCCATCTCTAAGGAACATCTTCATCCCTGTGTTTCTTAATTGCTGGTTGGCCAAATGTGCTTTGGAGAACATGATTGTGAGTAATTGTATTAATCTAAATGCTTCTGTCCCGATGAGTTAAATCACGGCCCTCTGACTCACTACTTGGTGGTTGGCCTGTTCTGTAAAGACATTCATTTGAAATATATATCGGAAATATTTTACTCATATTTTCATCTAACTAATAAGTCATAATATAGTTGTAATGTCTTAAATTGGGTGCTCAAAGCTCCTGTGTTATATGTTTTTGTTGTATGTTTGGTTTTTCCCTTAGTGCTTTTCTTACTGCCCAAACTAGTTGGCAGTAAAGTTGTCTAAATCTGAATTTGAATAATATGTTTGCTTTATTTATTTGTTCTTTGTATTGTAGAATGATGTTCACAGAGCAATTCAGAGGACAAACTCTGCCATGTTCAACCAGGTTCTAATCCTCATCTGTACATTGCTTTGCCTTGTTTTCACTGGGTAAACTAAGGCTTTTAAGAGCACACTTTTACTTTTGTTGTTTCAAGGTTAATCTGGTATTTTGCATGATTTCTCTGAGTAGCACATGTGGAATCCAGCATTTGGAGCGAGCTGGAAAAAACCTCTCGCTCTTCAATTCCTTCTACTTCTGTATCGTGACGTTCTCCACCGTGGGTTTCGGAGATGTCACTCCACGCATTTGGCCGTCTCAGCTGCTTGTAGTCATCATGATCTGTGTGGCACTGGTGGTTCTCCCTCTTCAGGTACCGCATCATATAACAAAATTATATTTTACAGCCTTTGGAATGCTCATATGTGAATGCCATTGTTGATTTGGCTTCTTGCCTTGACAGTTTGAAGAGTTAATCTATCTGTGGATGGAGAGACAAAAATCTGGAGGAAATTATAGCCGTCACCGAGCGCAGACTGAGAAACACGTGGTCTTGTGTGTCAGCTCTCTCAAGATTGATTTACTCATGGACTTCTTGAATGAATTCTATGCTCATCCCAGATTACAGGTAAAGCTGGCTATAACAACCATGTGTACGGTTAAGGGTGGGCAATGTATCAATATCAATATCAATGTATCAATATCATGGATTTTGTTTTGAAGATATTCAAAATATGAATATTAGTATATCATTTATAGTAAAAGATGCTGCAAAAAGAGCCGATTATAAATACAAATGTAAAACAGTTAAGTTGTACTTTCAAATCTGTGATTAATTTTCCAAGCATTTCACATTTTCTGATAATTAAACTAATATGTTTAAAGACGTGTTTTAACACATTTCTGATGGATCGACATAATATTGTCTGCCTAGCAATATTGTGATGCCAAAAGAATATTGAGATATTATTTTTTACCAGCCCTATCCACAATGCTATATATTCTTTGGAACCTTAAATATATTATGTTCCTTCCTTCTCATTGTTTACCTTTAATCCATGTACAGTGTATTTCTTACAATTTATTAATCTTCCTTTTTTAAGGTTTAAGACAATTGATCTGCCCTGACAATTTACAGTTTAGTTATTCTAGGCTAAAGATATTAAGTCTAGACAAAATTACCTGTCGCCGACGTACATCGATACACTTTTCATCGCTACGATGATACTTAACTGTAGGATTATGTTTTATTAGGATTACTATGTGGTGATTTTATGCCCAAGTGAGATGGACCTCCAGGTGCGGAGAGTTCTGCAGATTCCTCTGTGGTCACAGCGAGTGATTTACTTACAAGGATCTGTCCTCAAAGACCAGGATCTGCTCAGAGCCAAGTACGTTTATATACAGTAACGCAGTGAATGCAGACAATAAACTGCAGCTTGTGTGTGTGTGTGGTCTGGGAAATGACATGTTGATCTAATTGCTAGGGGTATTATAGCACTTTAGCATGGACCTTTCATCTTTGAACTGTTTGTAGAATTACAACATTATTAGTTTATCTGATGTCTGAGCTTTTGTTTATCATTTTGTAATTATAATCACTGAAAGCTTCAGTTTTTTTTAGCTGGTTTCATATTCAATATTAGCACAGAACATTACTTATTACTTACAATTTATGTAAATACCTGTACAGATTATCTTGGTTTTATAGGATAATTAGAAATGTAGACTGGGAGTGTGTCAGACTCACATCTTACATCTGGCTGTATTTCAAATCCGCCCACACGTGTTTTGCTTTCTGCACTCTGCTGGCTCCTCTAATCACATGCAAAGCAGGGTATGTTGGTACAGCTTTTTAGGAATTTGTGTAATGCTTGTATAAGTTTCAAACATAGTCATCTGGACTGATCAGATTCAGTCTGACTCATTCTGATGGAAGTTGAAATGGCTTTATTTAATTTCTTTTGTCCATATGAAACTTTCTCTACTAATGTGTGATCAAACCTGATCATATGAAATTGGCACATGAAAATATGATCTACCATTATTCAGACGGATCAATAGTTTTGTAAATGTCTCTACAGAATGGATGATGCTGAAGCCTGTTTTATTCTCAGCAGTCGTAACGAGGTGGATCGCACTGCAGCGGTATGATACTCGCTATCATAACAAAACACTCATAATTAAATTTGAATTAAATTCATGGGATTAATGTCAATCACAAACAATTAATTGTTTAGAGAGTGAAAGAGTGTAACTCTTATCTCATCTCAGGATCATCAGACAATACTGAGGGCTTGGGCAGTTAAAGACTTTGCTCCAAACTGTCCACTCTATGTCCAGATACTCAAACCAGAAAACAAGTTTCATGTCAAATTTGCAGGTGAGTCATTATAATCATTTGAAAAGGCAGTACAGTGTACAGTCGCTTGAGAGGTACAGTGTTAGTGAAACAAGACAAGGACTTTCTTGAGTCACTCTGATGTTGCCAGGCAACAGATGAAGACAGAAGTCATTTCACCCTTTGGCAGATGTCTGCTTGAGTATCAACTGTAACAGTATGTCATGCTACATAACAGTAGTTAACATATGTTGTGACCATCAAAACAATATTTCCGGTTCTAAATTATTAGTATATATATATGATATATGACAAGCATATTCGACAAAGCTTATTACAGAAATGTTTTAATAATTGCTGCTTTTATTTTGTTTCAGATCATGTTGTGTGTGAGGAAGAATTCAAATATGCCATGTTAGCACTAAACTGTGTTTGCCCTGCCACCTCCACTTTGGTCACGCTGCTTGTACATACTTCACGTGGACGGTTTGTGCCCCTGGGTCTGTTATGTCTACAAAATATTGATATAATCCTTCCAGGGAAGAGTTGGGGCTAAAAGGATCTGTTCCCCATACATATAACTACAAAATAAATCAATCGTCTGTCGCGATAATTCTCTGGGTAATTTCCCCAAAGTCAAGAGTTATTGAAACTGATTAAAACCTTGTAGTTATGTCAGTGCAATTTGTGTCTTTTTAATTGGGGTTTTGTTATGAATGCATCTTTATCTGTCATGGAACAGAACAAGGAAGCTGCTCAAACCACCTCCAAAACATTCATATTAACCACTGCAAAATGACTGGATAAGGTAGTGTTTTTTTGTGGAGAACTAAGTGCACAGTATGAGAATTTAACAATCTACTGGCCTGAATGCAACTAACATAATAATCTGTAAAGTCTCTTAACAGAAAATACAAAGCCTGTTTCAGTTCACACATACACACACACACACACACACACACATACACACACACACACACACACATACACACACATACACACACACACACACACACACACACACATACACACACACACACACACACACACACACACATACACACACACACACACATACACACACACACACACACACACAGCTATATTTATTGAAATATTTTAACTCATGTTTGTTTTTCTTCACCATCTCAGTGAAGGGCAACAGTCCCCTGAACACTGGCAGAGGATGTATGGATGTTGTTCTGGCAACGAGGTCTACCATATCCGACTGTGTGACAGCAAGTTTTTTGGAGAGTATAATGGCAAAAGCTTCACTTATGCATCATTTCATGCCCATAAGAAGTAAGTCAGAACATACAAGGCTTTCCAAAGCACTGTAAAACTCCACTTAATGAAATTATTAGACTTGTTCATTGACATTTATATCTGTGCATCTCGTTCAGGTATGGGGTGTGTCTGATTGGTATTAAGCAAGAAGACAATAAGAGCATCCTGTTAAATCCCGGTCCACGCCACATCATGGCCGCCACAGACACTTGTTACTACATTAATATCACCAAAGAGGAAAACTCTGCCTTTATCTTCAACCAGGAAGAAAAGAAGGGCAGATCAGCCGGAGGACTTTTTGATGGACCTGCCCAACTTCCTGTTCACAGCATCATTGCAAGCATGGGTAAGTTGACAAATTCTTCTTTTTTTAAATTGATTTTTGCATTTGTTTTGTGGGTCTGTTTAATGTAAAAATGTGCAGGCACAGTTGCCATGGATCTTCAGAACACAAGTCCACCCTCAAGTGGAAGCCTTGTCCCACCGTCCACGCTAAACGGCACAGGAGGGCGGCGGCCAAGCATTGCACCGGTTCAGGAAATAGCAGATTCCTCCACCATTTTGCCCTGTGACCTTCTTAGTGATCAGTCTGAAGATGACTCTGTTTTCATAGATGAAAAAGACCAATCATCTACAGAGCAGGGACAGTAAGTCATGTTTTTCCATTGAATCTCTCAACACTTTAACAGACAAATATACAACATCTTACTGCATGTCATGACCAATCAATATCGATATAATTCACAAGCCCTACAGTGTTTACCTCTTCTGCTTATTTTGTACATATTTCATTTGTTACCTAGTCAAAAGCCTCTTTTGATTTCCTCTCAGGTACGTTAAAGGTTATCCACCTAACTCACCCTACATTGGCAGCTCGCCCACATTGTGCCATTTGTTAGCTGAGAAAGCTCTGTTTTGCTGTCTACGACTGGACCAGGTGGGCCTACTGTTCTGTATGTTTGAAATTAGTCACTGTCAGTATATTATATAAGGCTTTTTTTCTGTTATGCAGGGATGCCGACACAACAGTTTTGAAGATGCCAAAGCGTATGGGTTTAAAAACAAACTCATCATCGTGTCTGCTGAAACTGCTGGAAATGGTCTTTATAACTTTCTAGTGCCTCTCAGAGCTTATTACAGACCAAGAAAAGAGCTCAACCCCATTGTCTTGTTGCTGGATAATCCGTGAGTTAATTTTCATATTTCTTTATTTCGGTTGTTCACATTTCATGACAGGGAACATTGTGTGTTCTAAAAGCTCACGTCAGCGGAGCACTTAGGTTAAGGCTGCGGAGGTGGGCCGCCATTGTCAGTTCTGATGTTAGGTTACAGCTGCTCCTCAGCGTGACGGTGTGTTTTGAGTGACAAAGAAAATAAATCTGCTCTCTGTTGCTGTAACCATGGCAACTTGCTTTTTCGTTGAATCTGGAAAATTATATACACATTTCTACAACGGAAATATATATTCTGAAATATTGGATAACACCTTGCAAGCTTTCACAGTCTTTTGTGCATTTTTCATCCGCTGCATATGTTCTCCTGGAAACGACATCGTCTGCGCCCTGTAGCACTCTCCTCTGTCGCACACAAACACAAACGCCCACTCACTCACTCACTCACTCATACATGCAGTTCAAGCGCCTGCACAGCCTTGAGCCTCAAGTCAGCAGGGCTAGGCTTCTGTCGTGGTTTGTGGGTGAAGACGACCATTAATAAAGTGACTGAGAGTGTTTCTGAGTGAGCAGCATAAGCCACACTCCATCAGTAATAAGACACTCCACTGACTAGTGTCGTCCATGAATCAGATTTAGTCATGTCCGTTATGTACTAACATAACATTGTCTTACAGGCCAGATAATCACTTTCTAGAGGCTATCTGCTGTTTTCCAATGGTTTACTACATGGCGGGGTCAATAGACAAGTACGTAGCTGCAGTACAATATTTGCAGGAAATATTTCAATGATGCAAGTTTTGTCTCTCTTTTGGTTCAGTTTGGACAGCCTTCTGCAGTGTGGAATCATTTATGCTGACAATTTGGTTGTGGTGGATAAGGAAAGTACCATGAGTGCAGAGGAAGACTACATGGCTGATGCCAAAACTATTGTTAACGTACAGACAATGTTTAGGTGATTTCTTTACTCTATCTAGTAATAATTAAACAAAACATAATTTGTAAAGATCTTAGTTTGTTATCATATGGTAAATCCTAAACAACATCTGTCTGTGTTTCAGGCTGTTTCCCAGTCTAAGTATCATCACAGAGCTGACTCACCCATCCAACATGAGGTTTATGCAGTTCAGAGCTAAAGACTGTTATTCACTCGCGCTCTCCAAATTGGAGAAGGTACAATTTTTCTGGACTATGGCTGATAATTGCAATAATATAAATTTGTGTTGACAATTTGTGTCTTCTTGTGTACAGAAAGAGCGCGATAAAGGCTCTAATCTGGCCTTCATGTTTCGCCTTCCATTTGCTGCAGGGAGAGTGTTCAGCATCAGCATGTTGGACACACTGCTGTATCAGGTTTATACATTTATTGTTTGCTTTATTTTCTATATGATTTGTATATTAGCAGATATTTAACATATATGCATTTGGCGCCACCTTGTGTTCAATGAAAACTATAATTGTTAATCATTTGGCCTGATGGACTGATCTATTTTTTCTTGGTCATTTCAGTCTTTTGTGAAAGACTATATGATACTTATTGCCAGGTTGCTCTTAGGATTAGATACTACTCCTGGATCAGGATATCTCTGTGCTGTAAGTAACATTTTTATTTAGTTACCGATGGATCATGTTTCTGATCTTGTGTCTTTAGATTAGGTTAATGAAAGAGTATCTTGGGACAGACACGTTTATTTGATATCTACCTGCGTTGCAACAATAAAATTTCCCCATGTGTGGACAATAAAGGATTATCTTATCTTATTATCTTAATATGTTTTTATTCGGTTAAAGATGAAAGTTACGGAGGAGGACATATGGATTGGAACATATGGCAGACTGTTTCAGAAGCTTTGCTCTTCTAGTGCTGAAATCCCAATTGGAATCTATCGGACAGAATCACACATTTTCTCTACAACCGAGGTGTGTGTGTGTGTGTGTGTGTGTGTGTGTGTGTGTGTGTGTTTAATGCTGTCTTGTTTTACTTTCTAACCTTAGTCTCAAGTGTCAATGAGTGTGGACGATTGTGAAGACTCTAAAGACCGAGGTTTTGAAGTCCGACACGTTGACCAGGCAGATCATCCGCTGAGGAGAAAGAAAAGCATGCAATGGGCACGCCGTCTGAGCAGACGAAGCAACAGGTGGCAGAACATAAGCCGTGAGTCAACCAAGGATCATGCCCAGCGCATTGCCCAGCAGCGCCTCAACCTTTACAGGAGATCTGAACGAGAAGAGCTGTCAGAGCTGGTCCGCAACCGAATGAAACATCTGGGATTGCCTACATCCGGATATGGTACTATAATACAGTTAATATTATGGTACTATGATACAGTTTTACAATTGTGTTTGCTTTGTTTTGAAAACCATGTCTATGTGCATCTCTACATAGAAGATCTAACTAATCTGACTGCCAGTGATGTTATGAACAGAGTTAATCTGGGCTATCTACAAGGTAAACAATTCAAGCAAAGCACAATCCTATGTAAGAACTAACAGTTACTAATTACAGATGAGCAGAATGAGCAGCAGAACACCTTATCTTATGTTTTGATAAACCCTTCCCCGGACACAAGACTGGAGCTTAATGACATTGTGTAAGTATTTTTTTATATATATATATATATATACATATACACATACACATACACATACACATACACATACACATACACATACACATACACATACACATACACAGTACATAACTTGACTGCTCTTTGTTTTAGGTACTTGATCCGGTCTGACCCTCTGGCCCATGTGCCTCAAGAGCCTCCCCTCCACAAAAGCAGCCTGAAAGAGCGTCGAGAGTCCAGCTACGACAACAAGGAGGACACGCAGCTCTGAAGACCATCACATAACCTCAAAGAAGCCAATCAGTGCTCTGTACAGTAGCACCACTGTCCCTCCTAATTTATCTTGTGCCTCTGGATTTGTGGAGAATATTGTACATTGTAACATTTCCTGTAAGCCTTCAAAACAATGACGTTAGTTTTAGCTATTAGAAATGCTTCAGATTTTGGTCTTAGAATAGTCAAAGTTTTTGCACTTTGAGATTTTTAAATAGGCTGTGCCACAGTGTGGTTGAATTAAACAAGTAGATATGTCAGACACTTTTGTTGCTTGTTTATAATTCATGTTTATAGAATATTTTAGTAAATTGCATGTTAAATTGTTTGGAGATTATGTATGGATGAAATAAATACTAATTTTCAGTTGTTGTTTTTTTATATAAAGTTTAGATGTGCATTGTATTTCTTTTTAGATGGATTCATATGCATTGTTGTTAATTCCCTTTTTTATTTAAATCATAACGTCTGTTTTACATCATATAAATGCTAAATGTAAACTATCTATTTATAACAGTAACGGTATTTAAAATAAACCCTTTGAACCCTTTAAAACCTTGAAAAAAGAAATCGAATGATTTGTACCTGGTCTCACTTAAAGGTGCCATAACATGCTTTTTTTCACGTTTCGTAGTCTATCCTAAGTGTATAATTGATAATAATGAGTGTTGTGCAACACCCTTAAACATATTCATGTGCAATTACTGTCGGGATCACATGCAATGGTATTTATTTATTTATTTGTCTATGGGAGTTTTTGTTTATAGGAGATCTTCTACTGAAAGTGTTTTTCAGACTTCCTATAAGTGACCTGTTCTTCTGTATCTACCTCTGTATCTACCTGCGTTGCACCAATGAAATTTCCCCATGTGGGACAATAAAGGAATATCTTATCTTATCTTATCTTAACATAATAGTTAAGAAATATCACCCAGACCTTGGACCCACTCACCAACCCGGAAATGCAAACGGCTTAGTTTGACATTCGCCCCCACCCTTGCGAAGAGCGATCTGGCTCCCCCGCCCAACCCGTGACGTAGTCTCAGAGCGCGTGTGTGCCCCGCCCACCCGTGACGTAGTCCCCACAGCTGTGTGCTGTTAGCTCCGCGCGGTGCGCCGCTCTGCGCGAGTGAGTGAGAAAGAGTCTACTTTGAGACTGAATAAAAACTGGTGTTGATTCTACAGCGTGCGCAGAACAGATCTCGAGATTCGAGGAAAGGAGATAGTCTGTAATATAGCTAAAAACTGCGTGAATCAATCAAAAAAACACTCTGGGTACATATATGAAGCACAAATAGCAATGTAAGAAGGTTAAAAGCTCTGAAAAGTCGATTTTGCATGTTATGGGACCTTTAATTTTAAAGCAGAAGAAGAAAAAAAGTGTGCCTCTTTATTTTTCATGTAAATTACCAGGTTAACAAACAATACATTAATAATACAATAAAAAACAGAAAAATAAATATGTTTAAGCCTAAATCCTGAACCATTCCCAAAACGTTGAATTAAGTTTTAAAAACAAAAATAAAAACTCTACATTACATGTGCTACGGAAAATTTGCAGCAAAATACAATGCGTTTTGTTGTTATTAGTTATCATCACTCACAAGTGGTCCATATCCTTTGAGCAGCAATTTTTTCTTTGATTCAACATAAAGCAAAACAACATTTCCTGTTGCTGACATTGTAGATATTATATATTATAATGAGAGAATTATTTTAATGTAAAAACTCATTGCATGAGTTAATTAACTACAACTTTAACATTTGAGCCTTCAATGCTTTACAACACCTTCCATAACCACAATTTAACACATTCAAATATTGTTCGAAATAAGATAAAATAATTGTTCATCTTTAATTTGTTCAGTCCCTCTGAAAAAAAATGAATTAGAAATTCACAGAAATTATAAGATGCACTTCATCCTTGTGTGAAATGTGTCTTTGTTCTGAGACTAAATGATCTAATGATTGGGTCCAGCCCAATCATCTCTCTTGCCCCCTTCACTTCCTGCGTGCACTTCCTGGTCTTCTAATATGCCACAGCTGATTGTGGATGGTCAGTGCATCGATACTGGCAGATACGGACTTGGCAGGAATGACACTGAACTGTTTTCTATCAGAACTGTACTTGTAGAGTTTATCAATCATTTTCTGACTGATGTTGCGTGGCCCCGTGCCAGTGACTTTGGTTGTCTCCTCTGTGTCCGGGTTGTATGCATAAATGGCTCGAAACTGGCACCCACCATCTCGAAACAGAATGATCAAGTGGTGGGATTCACACTTGTCCAGCTCCTACAGGGTGATATATGTTTGAAGAAAAGTGACCTTCAGTATTATCAAATAAAAACATATAAAGAAAGGATTGCACTGACCTCTAGAATGACATTCTTCTGGTTCTCATTGACCTTGCCAGCTAAGCAGCAGTGGGCAATGGCATTTATGATTATGGGCTTATTTGATTTGGAACTGGGCTCTTTGAATAATTTTGGACCTGTTTTGAAAAAAGAGAGCACAAAAGTTTTTTTTTCTTTTGTTATTTTAATCTTTCTCTTGAACACCAAACATGTACATGCAATATATATCTTCTCTCCTACCAGTATACTCTGTTGAAGTGATAGAAGAGGCTATGGATCCCATTTCCCAGTCTCTCTCCATGTTCCTGCTCGATGCACGGCTCAGGACAGGGAAAGACTCCATTGAGAACACAGACTCAGCGCTGGAGAAAATAATGAGAGTACTTTAGCCACTTTATAATAATAATAATAATAATAATAATAATAATAATAATAATAATAATAATAATAATAATAATAATAATAATAGTATATATTTTACAATATATATAAATCTAATATCTGAAAATAGTCTTACCCATGAGACTCCACAGAGATTATACTTTCAACTTCTGTGGCCAATGACTGTGTTGATCCTCGGAGACTACCGCTCAGGTAAGCTAGAAGTAGAGAGAAATGCATTAGGCACAGTCATCAGCCAGATGACAAATAACATCCGAAGCAGATTCAAATATTACATGTGGTTCTTTTGGAGAGACTGCTCGACCCTCTATGAAGAGACTTGGGTCTGCTTTTACAAGACCTTGGCAAAGACTTGACCAGGCCTTGTTCTTCAATGAGCATTTGCTGCTTCCTCCTCATGTATTCTTGCTTGATAAACTCCCGTCTGGCCTTTTCTTCTTCTTTACGAATACGCTCCTCTTCTGCTTTGCGCCTTGAATGAAATAGAGTCAAGTGTACACTTATCATTTTATACTTAAGGCAGTAATAACATTTGGTTGATTTACCTTGTCTCATCTCGCTTTAGTTCACTTTCGACTTCTTGCTGTTGTTTGCGAAGTTTTGCCTCTTCTGCTTTGCGCTGCTGTTTAATAAGAAAAGCTGCCCGGCGCTTTGCCATTTCATCTCCTCTCTCTTCATTCTTGAAAACAGCTGTGATTAGTATCAAGTATTTTGTTTCGATTGCATTTATTTCATACACGTAAGCATTACCTTAAAAAAGAATCCCAGCACATTCTTCTGCTCGCTTTCTTGATCAGAAGAATTGCGCTCTATTTCCCTAATCTCTGACAGGTCAACTTCAACAAGCAGCGCTTTCATCCTGGCACTGTTGTCCACAACAGCAGTCGCCTCTTTCTCTGAATCAAGAGTTTGAATTTCTGATTTGTCATTTGGATCTTGTCCAGCTGCAGGTTTGCTTTCGTAGCCTGGAGTCGGTGATGCAACTGTTAAATGTCCTGTTTCGAATTTAGCACATTGTTGTTTAATATCATTACAAATGCTGGAGCATTTACTAACAATGTTTTGCTCAATTTGACACTCCTCAACTAATTGTTTTTTCTCTTTCCTTGGTTTTTTATTGGAGGCTTTGCACTGACTGGACCAAAGTTTTGGCGGACATCGGAAAGAAGTTTGACTGTTGTCATCATTATTAACAAAGTTAACAACAAAAGCCTTAGACGGGTTTGACGTTGGCTCAAGGTTGGGAGTTGTGCTTACATCTGATTGTAGTTTGGGAGGAAACACAGAGCGATGTTTAATCAATATATCCTGTTGTAAGGACAGTTGCTTTATCTGCTGCTGTATTGAAGCAATAGCTTCATTAAGTACTTCTATTGAGCGTGAACACTGTCCTGAGTCATTGTCTCTTTTCAGTTGTGCTCCTTCATTAGATTTTGTCTTAGTTTTTAAAGCCTCCAGACAAGAATCATCCTTGTAACACTGTGTTTTTACTTCTCTTTGACTGGCCGCTCTTAGCTCTGAGCATCCCTGTTTCATGGGCAATGGGAGTGTGTCACTCCTCCCCGGTTCCTTTTTGACAATGTTTAAAAATGCTGCTTTTCCTAACTTAAGTCGTTGTTGTGCTGACAGAGTCTCCATATTCTTTTTTTGACTCTCGATAGCATGTCTTCTTTCCTCCAGCTGCATGTGAAGCTCCAGGAGTTCTGATGGCACCATAGGGCTGGGGGTTAAAGGGGCATTCACTGTGATGGTTCTAGACCGAGAACAGGTCTCTTTACCAAGTGAGTAACAGCTCACACTTTTTTTCAGTTGCCATGGAGGACACCAGGCATCCTCAGAGTCATCCGGCGTGGTCCTTGGTGTGCTGGTAGAACTAGAAAGTCCACCGCATTGCCCCAGTTTCAGTTGTTTCTTTTCTGCAAAGCTTGTCATTTTGACACCAATGCCACTGCTTGACCAGGACGCAGAGCTGAGACACGGACTCGAGCATCCACTATGGTCCTCTTTATCATCCCACTCACTCACCTTCTGGTCCTCTCCCAGCTTGATTGATTCCCCTTCTCCAAAGTTACTCTGCTCTTTTCTGTAATGCCTTATTTGAGATTGTTGCATGTTTTCAATCACCTGCAGTTCATCCTCATTGTCTTCAGTGAAATATTCAATATCAGAGTCAATACTGGCCTCCAATGAAGACAGAGGACTATCTCCTTCAGGTGCTTCTGACAATTGAAGAAAAAATCCATCAGATTGTTGTATATTATCTGGGTCATTAGTGTCCATGTGGTCTTGTGTGACTGTTCTCAAGGAAACACCAGCATTGGAGCAAGTCATGGACTTTGACTCAGACAGCAGAGCTGTCCTGTGAAGAGCACCTGAGCCACTAGAGGATGTTTTTCTCACAGTAAAAGGTCCTTTTGAGCTTGACTCACCACACTCCACTTCCTTAATCACATGGACACTCTTCTCTTTGGCTGGCTTTGGTATTGCAGGCATTAAAGGCTCCAGATAATATTTGTCCATGGACAGCTCTGTGGAAATAGGACATCTATCCAAACCAAGACAGGCATTTGTATTTTTTGTTTTGGAAGGACTCAATAACTTTGATGTGTCTGTTTCACGCTGATGATGCTGGCGAGACAGTGCAGTAGGATTAATGATGGCAACCAACTCCTCCTCCTCTATTTCTTCCTCCTCATCCTCAATGCGAATGTAATTTAACAAGTTTCGACCACTCAGCCTGCGCGAATGTCCAGAACCAGGCATGTATTGTGGGGTTGTGCTCATGAAGTTGGATGCTAAACTGTCTTTACTCATTGAGCGGGGAAGGCTAATACTATCCGCATCCTCCTCCAAGGGAAAGTGTAGCGCATAAGGTACAGATAATGGCCTGGATCAAGAATGACAAAAGTACAATTTTATAAAACATCTGAGAGAAATGGTAAAAGATAACATTAAAATAATTCTGGAATAAAATACCTCTGTCTTTTCCTAGGCCATGCAATGTTTGTAGTTTGTAGTAAGCTGGGCCCTTAATAAACACATGAGACAAATAAGAAATGTCAAAAAAATTACTTAAGTGATTGTTTTTTTAAATAAATGAAACTTTGATCACTTTTACATACCTAGAGTGTGATCCTCTGAGATCATTTTCTGTTCTTTCTGGTCCAGAGGGAGCACAGTTGAATTTGAGACTGTTTTCAAACTGAGAAAAAAGCTGGTTATTGCAGAGATATTGTAATATTTTATCACTGCATGATATGTTAGGTTATGATTTTCAAGCATGTCTTATAAACCTCAGACCTTACTTTTGGAAGGCAGAAGACAATACATACCATCTTTGAGGGCCTGTTGATCTTGTACTAGTATTTACAGAGTTTGAAGTCCAAAATCTTTGCTTCAGTGTGTTTGAGCTTTGTGGTTTGCTTACTGGAGACAAAAGTAGAGTCAAAACAAGTAATAACTATTTCAAAAAAGACACAACTCTTATTTATAGTAATAAATATGTTACCATCTTTGTTCTCAGGTATGTATCGAGGCTGCATAAAGTCAGGCTTGGCAACAAAAATCCGGAACAATTCAGCAATAATCTGCATTATGTTAATCTAAAAAGGAAGAAAGACGCATTGAAAGTGACAGTAGTGCTCCAAAAGCACAAGCAGTCAAAATGTATCTGAGTCAAGGTTGTCTTTTTCACCTTCAACACAGGAGGAGAATACAGCATGTCCTCAGGCCTGAGGTAGACACATTTGTTCAGAAATTCATCCGAGAGCTCCCTCAACAGCTGAATGTTTGACAAACTCTCAGAAGTTGAAGGAACTTTCTTGAGACAGATGTCTAAAAGCCATGAAACCGACATCAGTCAAAACGAAAGTGAAAAAAGGTCACTAGTATCAGCAAGCAAACAGTTTAGTGGTAAATATTTTGAAGAAAGCCAATGTCACCACAGAAGTGATCACACAATGTAACATTCGTCTATGTTGTGTCCGACTCACCTTCCAGTCTCATCAGTTCGGGGCAGTAGAAGTGGACTAAGACCAGCAGAGAAGTACCAATACAAGCAAAATTTGACAAGTTGTCCAAGATTGGTAAGTGTGGATAAGAACATCCAGAAAGCGGATCTTTGCGGTAACGTACCTAAAAAGAAAATGTTAATGAAAAACACTGTTGTATAACCTAATTTAAGAAATTGTAATTTTTCAGAGCAACAGAAGCCATACAGAGGAGATTTGCATTTATGATTGCATTTAAGAAATAAAATTCTTCAAAGTAAAAATTGTGGGCATGCAGTACAAGGTTTTAAAAAATCGCAAAAGAAGGCTCAATAATTGGATGAAGTTAATAAATTAAACTGTAACACATGAACAAGAAGATACCAGCGTGCATGGGTTTCAGAATAACAAAAAAATGAGGACCGTTGCCATGACAATTAAGCATTTAAAACAAAATGTATATCTTTGGAATGGATAAAAGACCTCAAAATGTTAGATTTAACAGGAAGCTGAAACCCAGAAATATATATATATATACAATGCAATCTTTAAAACTTACAGGTAAAAGTTTCCAATACCATTTGGAGGGACACTACAATCCAACGAGTAAAACAGGTTTGTGGAGACACACATGGGAAGAACAGACAAGTCAGGGGTTCAAAACGTATATACAGGGTAAGATGAATCAAAATGCACACTTTAATGTTTGTGATTTGTCGTTGTGTTCTTAGGAAAGACACTTCACCCACATTGCCTAGTAAAGGGCATTGAGTGCCTTGAAGGTGGGAAAGCGCTATATAAATACCTTGTAATAAGAATTTGACTAAAACAGTAATAATCGCACCTCATAGTGACAATTTGAAAATATATAATCACCCCAGACAAAATCAATATTGCAATTACCTTCTGATGACAAGGAGAATCCAGTAAATGCTTCATTTTTGTCTCTTTTTGTGTGAATCCTCTCAGTTTTAATATAATCTGCAGTGAGGTTTAAGGTACATTAAAAAATGTATTAATTGCAAATAGACATTGGGCTGTAAGTGTATATCTTACCTTGTTGATCCAAAACATCATCGCATCTTCCAAGTTCAAAGGCAACGCCAAAGTGTCACGGGTTTCCCCAAAGCATTTAACAGCAGACACAACTTTTTCAATGCTTATCATTTCTTCTGTGCAAGCCGCCATCAAGGCATCAATAAGCTGAATGTGGGAGCTCTGAAAAATAAATATAATGTTTTAAAAAATAAGCATGTGCCCAATTATTATTATTATTAGGCCCGAGCGCCACAAGCTGGCGAGAGGCCTATTAATCTCGTAAGGCCGTGCAAAGCACGGCTGCGAAAGTGCGCACGAAATCGAGCGCGAAGCGCTCGCCCACTTCCAAACACTCACTAACGCACTCCTTCACTCACGCACGCCCCGTGCATACTAATTAGTAGTAGGAAAATGGAACATTACCGTTGTAAACGGGCGAAGCCCGTGCAAACGTGCGCACTAAACGAGCACTTTACATTGGGATGACGACCGCTTCGTCATCCCCATATAAAGCACTCATTTGCGCTAAGTAGCTCACGAATACGTTCCCCATCTCTTGCATGTTCCGTGCATAGAAACATGTAATGCAAAAATTGAACATTATTACTGTAAAGAGGGCCAAAAACACAAACTGGGCGGAGCCCACTCAAAATTAACGAAAGTACCCGTCAGTGACCAGGGACCCACACCATGAGGTTGGAAAGCGCGAGCGCTTTCCGAAAATGTATAGTTTATGATATTTGAAAAATGGGAAACATTGTTTTCGCATCGGAATATTATTCTTTCTTTCTTCTTCTTTCTTTCTTCTCGGGACCAACCCCCCTATTTTTCACCCAGTGAACATTGACGAAAAGTCACAAAAAATGTTCACACCTCTAAAAATCGTGCCTCTCGACATTCTGGCTATTTCCCTTTTCTAAAATAAAAAATGGCGCGTCAGCGCCCCCAAATGTACCAAAAATGCATTGAGAGATGGGAAATGACCCAAAAAAAATCTGATCGTAGAATCATGAAATTTGGCGCAGAGGTAGATGGTGACAAGAGAAGTAAAAAATATTATTATGGCAACGCCGTCCGCCCAACCAAATGTCGGCCATATTGCTTCAAAAATGGCTAAACATGACTCGGAGTTTTTTCAAATGTCGTACTTTTACAAACTCCTCCCAGGGCGTTGGCCCTAAAAAGCTGAAATTTTGTGAAAATGCTACTGAGGAGTGGGACATCAAAAGTTATTCAAATTACATTGATACCTGTCACGGTCTCTGTGCGGCGAAGCCGCAAACTGTAGCTAGAATTTCAGAAATCTCCCAAATTTAACATTTCTGCCGTTTGCGCAGATAAAGTCCGAATTGCGTCAAATTAGAATCAGATGTTAAACTCTTTGCCCTAAACCTACTTGAAGTGAAAGAAATTAATTTGGCGCCACAGCGCCCCAGATTTTATATGGAGGTTAAATGTTTAGTTTTGCGAAATTTTATGAAATTTGACACACAACTCAATTTTGGCATCCCCATCAAAAAAGTAAATGAGACCCATGTCATAAATGTTATGGCTTTGCCGTAGCAATGACCGAAACCTCCCATGTTATTCCAATGGGGAAATCGCCAGAACATGTTTACACTTTAGACTTTCACAAACTCCTCCCAGGGCGTCAGCCCTATTAACCTGAAATTTGGTGAGACTGATCTTCAGGGGTGGACCATCAAAAGTTATCCACAATTTTATTCAAAGAGTCACGGTGTCTGTGCGGCAAAGCCGCACATTTTGCCAAGAATTCAAAATAAAATTGCTTTTTGATGGTAAAACAAAGGGGAGAAGATGTGACAGCGTTACAGATTCAGCAGTAGGCGTAATAAAAGGACAATTGGGGCGCGTTAGCGCCCCCTCCTCTTGCGGCATGGCGGCGGCGTGGCGAGGGCCGATCATTGCCGCTTGCGGCTATATATATTATTATTATTAATATTAATATTAATATCAATATTATTGTATCTATCTAGCTATGTACCTATCTAACTAACAGATGGTGGGCACTGGCCAAGTAAATTACCAGAGACGGTGACAAAAGAAATATGATTCTATCCTTTCATAGTAATAAACCCTGTATATGAAATATGGGCTGTAACAACTAAATTAAGCTATTTGATGGTGTATTATTGCCAGTACTTATTTTTCTACCCACCATTTTAATTGGAGTTGAGATAAGGTCCCGTTCCGAGACGAGAGCCTCATTGTCCTCCAGGACATGTAAGCCCTTTCTGGACAGGGCCTGGAGGACAGACTTGTGGTTTTGAAGGGAAGTTTGTTGTTCAGACTGAAAAGGGACATCACATACTCTGCAGTAGAGCTCAGCCGACAGTAACAGATGTATGAAAGGAGGCTTAATATGTTCCTGCTCATATTGGTCGGTGTAAAATGGATCCTGAAGATCTGCAGGAAGGTCATCTAAAATGTAGGAGAGAGAAAATACACAGATAAACAAACAAGCATGTGCCAAACAACACCCCTCTATTACATAACATATGTAGCTTCCTTTCAACTGTCCTTGCCATGGTATTAGAGTGTCTAAGAAACCCTTGCAGGAGCAAAGGATTGAGACTGCCTGAGGTAAACAGCCTGATCAGAGGCATCTCCAGAGCCAACAGCTTAAAGTCAAGCACTGTTAAGCTGATGGTGTGGCTGCAGAAAGGATTGTGTTTGTTGTGGACACAGTCTATTTCTGTACATATCAAACAAGTTAATCCAGACACAAACAAATGTGGGTTTTTTTCCTGTTTCCTCCTTCAGCTGACTAATTAACTACTTACTTGTTGTTGCTGCAGTGATAATGATTGATGACTGTGCAGAAATAAACAGAAGCTTACTGAAGTTGCAAATAATAATGTTTCATTATCCACCTGATTCCAACTGTGTCCTCATCTCTGCAAGTCAGTGTGAGGATAACCCTTCATATTTACTGTTCATTGTTTTAGAGCAGTAATATGCAGGGATAAATAAATAAATAGATAGAAAGATAAATGGAAAGTCCCAATTAGTCTGTATAATAAAAGTAGTATCAGTGTAAGATAAACATGCACCAAACCAAGTTAACATATTTTACATCAACATACTTATCAATACTTATTTATTGCGTAAAATATTTAAATGTAGCATATTTTATATTTCCAGTTAAACTGGACTAAACAAATAGTGACCCATTGAACCCAAGCTCATTAAACTCTTCTATGATGTGGCTCAGCTCTGCAGATTCTGTGAGGTGGTTTGAATTAGTGAACTAAGGATCTGTGGCTTTGGTTGTCTAATAATATAATGGATGACTAATAGATATCATACATACATTGTTTGATTCTTAATGTGCCTGAGTTCAACACATCTCGTCTATGTAGAACAATCATTTTTTACAAGCCATCATCAGCGCAGCCGAGTTTAGTGACCTGCGAGAAAACCAGTGATCCTAATCTGACAGGCTCACAATTCCTGAACCGCTGGCTGGTCGTTTCTGGGTTGTGTGTCTTGAAGAAACAATTCAGTTCTGACACAGCAGGAGCTTTTGTGATATTCAAATATCATATATAGACTTATTCTTAAATAAATGAGCGATTGAACAATATATTTTGGGGCTCAATATTTATTGGGGAACTCTTTGCAGTACAGTAACATTTGAGCTGTAGACATTCAAAGTAGAATGTTGTTATGTGAGAGGACCTCACAAAGTACACTGTCAGATGTTTAGAAAAAAATATCTAATTTTCCCAAAAGTATGTTCAAAGCATAACAACCAATCGCGTTATAAAGGGGAAAGTTAAGGCTACAATTGTAATATGTATTTCATAGCTAGACTACAAAATGTTGAAATAAGTCAAGGTGTAAAGAAAAGGTCCAGTTAGGGTTGGTTGTGTCATATATTACACTTCTATCTTCCTCAGATTCTCTCAGAAACACTGTATCTCTAATAATCCTTTTCAATGCAAGTCTCAGGTAAGAGAATACTCAATGTACTGCCCTATGGCTTATTCTGTTCAATAATATAATGATAATAAAATACAGTTTGATATTGTTGTTTTACAAATGTTAATGGATTCTTAATGAAATGCATGTTCTTAATTGGTATTTGAGTTTTTCCTCACCATTTAAATTCAGGAAAGGTGTTGCATTGCAGAATAAAAATGAAACCAAGATTAATCACATTGGTCATGTTTTTCCTTTTACATTGAGGAAACCAGCCCAGACTATTTGAGTTTTGTGGTCAAGATTCAACCATTGAACGGAATAAGATACGAGACAGAAGGTGGAGTATTTTGTTACCTGCTTTCTTGTGTAGAATATGGTTTTCAAGCAATTCAGATCATCTTTTAAAATATGTGACAGCCCTAACCCTACCCCAGTCACCAAATAATAATAATAATAATAATAATAATAATAATAATAATAATAATAATAATAATAATAATAATAATAATAATAATAATAATAATAATAATAATGCCACTCAGAATTAAGACTTCATAGGTCCAAAAATAAAGAAAACTACAGTGATCAAACCTGGACCATAGGCTTTGGCAATCAACCAGTGGAGATTTGCAGCTACTTTGGCTCGTGCAGAATCGTACATATCAAAAGACAGCACTTGATCGTCCATTCCTCCTCTCGCAGCATCATCTGTGCCCCCCACATCCATCCTGAAACAAGGATGTGCATGACATCAGCACAAACAAGCGTTTGGTTACAAATGGGCTAAATCTGGAGTTACAGTTTATTTCTATGATCATGCTTTATATAAAAAAAAAGAATAATAAAGAATAAATGTGCATCCGATAATGGTCAGATAGACCACGCATTGCCCACTGAACTACAGCTGACCCTTCCTAAGCTGATGACTTGCAAGCAATGAATCAGAGCCAACAAAAACAGCACTTTGCACGTTTATGTGAGATGGATGCTTTGCTCGCTTACCTCTGATGTGCGAGTGTGGTCTTTGCACGGCCTCGGGAGTGGTTTTGTTAAATCGACAACATTGTTCATGGCCTCGCGGTGCAGGGACTGGCTCCTCCCCGTCTCAACAACACAAATCTTCGGCCTTCCAGGATAAAGCGGCTGCTCACGGGCCGTAATCCGATAATGAAAACACCGTGAGTCCGGCAAACATCCGAAACCATGCTTTCGAGGAAAACAGAAAGCATGGAAATGGGCACTATTAGTGTCTGTACTGTCTATGAATGGCTTCGGCGGGGTCGTGAAAGCGCTTTCCCCTGCACCTTACGGGAGACTGTCACTATGGCGACGCCTCTTCAGCACGGCTGTAATAAACGCTGCATCCTCTAGAGAGAGCTGCCGCCACATGTTCAGACCACGGTTCACGCTCTTCAAAGTGAAGACGATGGTCCGATCCATGGGTTTCTAGTGATGAAAATGTACCACCGTAGCCATAGCAATTATCAATTCCAAACAAAATACGATATATCTTGATTGGGAAAACGGTCACAAACTATCATTTATAAACAGGAAGCTGAAACCCAAGCCTTTGATTACATTGTATTTTCATGACAATGTAACAAATGTTTTAATTGATCATTTATATTAGTGACAAAACCCGAGAACATAAAAAAATCTGCGTTTGTGTGTGTGTATTTCATTAGATCATGTAGATTTAAACGTGCACTATGTAACTTTGTGGTGGAGAGTTTGCCACCTGCTCGTCACCATGGAGATTTGGACTGGAATGTTTCACAGTATTGCATTAATCCGATCCATATCCATGGACAAAAGCCAGCCCAGGTTACAGGTCTGATGTGGAGAAGTGACCTCACAGTATTTTTGTATCAAGGATGTATTGTTCTAAGGAATACAGCAATATATCAGAAACTGAAAGCAAGTATAGTTTAATTTTATACTGTGTAACATTCTATGCAAAGCAATAACATATCTGTTGAGACAAGCAGGTAGCAGAGCACCCACCAACTATTAATAGCTTACAGGTCAATTTTAAATACTGAATGTGACTGCAACAATTGATGTCATAACATAACTTTATTAAAAGACTTTATTAAGTCAACTTTGTGAAGACATTTTACAAGATACTTCAGCAGGACATACTTTTTTGCAAACTACAACTTTGCATGAATATTGATTTTGAATTACATATTTTTTGTAAAATCTCAACTCTGAAATAGTTTATAAAACGTGACTTTTATACATCTTAAAATACACTCATTACAAAGTGCAGGCAATCCCATTTAAAGACAAAAGAGGTCCCTATTTCTCTCAAAACATTCTTCATCTTGAGGACATTTTACATACAATTTCACAAATAACATTGCTTTTCTTAAGAAAAACAAAACTGGCACTATTTAAGGCTGTGGCCAATGTAACATCTCAATGCCTGCAGTTTTGGGTAACAGGTTCAACCCAGAACCCAAATGACACAATTCAGACGCACATACACTCTTATAAATGCCATATGTTTTATGTGCACAGCTATATGACAAAAGGTCCCAGGTCTCCAGTAAAAATATAGCATTATGCAAGGTGTACTTGATACACTTATGCTAACACAGACAGTGATAAGACTCAGTGAAATCCAGTTCAGTAACAAAAATCTGTCTCTCTTTGACAGATGAGGCCAAAATAGTATTAATACTGTAATTAAAAAAAAAATATTTAAAAAGTAAAAAAAAAAAAAGCTGTACAAAAAAATGCATATGAAGACTGATGGTAAAAAATATTCCAGTGAAAATAAAGCACACAACCAGGTCAAATAAATAGCGTGTGTACACATCCACTAGGTTTCTGCTTCTACAGTCTTACACAAGTCAAAAAGAAAATATAAAAAGCATAAATATAAAAACATCTTTATATTCCAGACCCCAAAACCACATAAATAAATACAAATACTAAAACTGTTCTTCTCATTAACAATAAAACAATGCAAAAAAATTGTACAAATTGTGAAACGGTCACTCTATATAAAGTTCAAGTCTATTTAAATTGTTCTGGTATCAAATTCATTTGTGAATGGATACTTGTGGGCGGGCTAGAGATGCCCTCGGACCAATCAGACATGTTGGAATGTGGAGAGCAGCTGGACCACTGGTCGGGAGAACCAGGGGAGGGAGTTAGGAAAGGGTGGTCTGGCACCTGTAGTTGGTGATTAGGCGTGTTGTCCATGGGGCCAGAATAGCTGTGTTGGGAGGGAGGGGTGAGAAACTGTGTGCCCAGAATATGCGTCTCTTGAGGCATAACAGTATGAATGCTCATGGAGCGTCCTGGGGCATTGTTTGGCACATCAGGACTTGTCAACTCGAGGCTGGGGAAGTTCTGGCTTGGTGCTTGAATTGTTGTGTTGGAGTTCTGATGTTGAAGTTGTCGCATTTGAGCTGGGTGCATGGCATGTATAGTTGAGCCCAGGTGACTGTTCTGAAGACCCTGATAGCCCATAATTTGAGACAGAGTTGCCGTGTTGACTCCATGCATTGCACCCATCATATTGTGGGACATTGGCGGGGAGTGAGTGAAGCCTCCTTGTTGGCCCACACCTGGATGCATCCTGGAGAGCCAGTCACATTGTCCTCCTCGACTGCCTACAATCGTTGTCGTGCCTTGACTGTTGGGACTTGACACAGGCATATGAGAGAGACGTGGAGGGTTAGTGTCAAAGGATAAGCCCATCTGACTAAGGTTGCTCTCGCCGGCACCCTGTAGCTGATTGAGCGAGAGGGGAGGTGACTGCTGGAAAGGTGACGTCATGGGAGGGGATGCAACATCAGACAGGTAGGCATTTGGAGACGCAAGAGACTCCACTGGAGAGAGCACTGCAGATGTATCAAGCAAGTTACTCTTCCCATCAACAGATTTCTTCTTTTTTAGTCTATTGTCCTTATTTACATCTTTGCCTCCTTTACCATTGTTAATTTTACGGACCTTTTTGCCAGAAAGATTAGGCTTGAGATTGCCTAAATAGTCATTGGGAGAACAAAGAGGTGGGGACAGGCTGGCGTTGCTCAAAGGCGCAGAGTGAAGACCTGGACTCCTAACCACATTGTACTCATCCAATAGGCGGACAATATCATGATGCATGCGTTCCTGTGCAATGTCTTTAGGCAGCTGGTCAAGATGATCAGTGATCTCACGATTGGCAAAATGTTCTAGAAGAACTTTCGCAGTCTCATAGCTTCCTTCTCTGGCTGCCAGGAACAATGGTGTTTCTTCCTAAAAATCGACAAAATGCACAAATAAAGTGTGAGTTTTTCTATGATTATTTAAAAACTGTTTGAATTGGCTCATCATACACACCTTGTTGTCTTGCATGTCTTTATTGGCACCATTTTTCAAAAGCACCACAGCAGCCTCAACATTATTTACAGCGGCAGCCCAGTGAAGAGCAGATTTACCTACAAAAGAGGCAAAGAATGAATAACAATATATACAAACGGTAGTGTAATTATCATATTTATGACAATAGCTACCAGAATCATCTGTGGCATTGGCATCAGCATGGCAGTTGATTAGCTCATCAACCATGCCTTCAACCGCCAATCTTGCAGCAAGAATCAATGGAGTTGTTCCATCATTCATTCGTGCGTCAAGGTCAGTGGCACGGTTTCGAATTAAAATCTGTATTAACAAAATAAGTCTTGTAAATAACATTCTTTTATTGAATACATATAGCATAGGTAATTAACTGCAAAGATCATTTGACAAAATGTACCTGAAAGACTCCTTGTGCATCGGCTGCCACAGCGGCGTGAAGAGGTGTTCGGCCCATGTTGTCTTGAACATTTGCATCAGCACTGGACTCGAGGAGACGTTTGGCAGCATCAGAGCGAGCATAACGAGCAGCCAGGTGGAGTGCGGTCTCACCAGTGCGGTCAGTTTGGTTATGGAGGTTAGCCCCTTGATAAATGAAGTCAGTTATGATCTCAGCTGAAGGATCCTCATCTTCTTCACTGTTACCAGTCTCAAGTCCGCCACCACTGCATGAGGCAATCATCAGTGGGGTGAAACCATCTGAAAGATGACAATAATGTCAGTGTTATGTTATTAAATACATAGAACAGATTTAAAAAAATTGGAGAAAACAAAACAAACCTGGTCCTCTGACATTGACATCTAAGCAGTCATTTTCAATCTCTCCCTGAGGAGGTGTAGGTGCAATAGATGCAATACGCAGATCAGCAGCATCAAGGTGCTGCTGTGTCCATTTCCTTTGATCTGTGTGGTCACTCAAATCTAACATGGCTTGTTCTTCAAACTGTAACACACACAAAATAATGCAAATGAAGACATGGATCCATCTCCTGTTCGAGAAACAAGTCTGAGATGCTAAAAGGCTTAGCAAAGATGCTTGTAGGGATACATTTTAAAACTCCAGTGTTCTCGCTGGGCTGAGGTTTGAGGATGGCGGTGGGACACAGCCCTAGGAGGTAGCAAAGAGTACTTAAAAATGTTTTGCTTGCGCCCTCGATATGGAAAGCCAATATGATACACTCCACCACTTAGGAATGGCGTATCGCGCTCGGTGCCCACTCGGCCGCTCGGTGCTCACTCGGCGGCCACTCTGCGTCCGTTCAGCCGCAGCAGGCGGCGCGAGCGACCAACACAACGGCGCCCGCATCACCCGAGCGAGCGACCGCAGCAGCACCCTAAAATTCCCGGGGTGCGCACAGTTATCTTAATACCTGGCGGTATCTTTTCAGCATGGCGGTTGCCATGCCAAAAGCCCTCAGCAAGAACACTGAACTGTATACCGTACTTACTTTAAATCGCCGACAGTCCGGATCCTCATCATCCCATTCATTTTGATTGTCATCCATAAGGTTTATATCAGCAATTTTCATTGGTCTGTAGAAAATGTGCATATGGATAACATGGTCAAACATAAAATGACATTACTGAGGCCGATTTAAATTGTATTGCCGGTAGTATGGTGCTTACCTTAGGCCAACGGAGTCCTCTCCAACAGGCTCTCTTCGCTTCTTTTTGCTGGGTTCAGAAACTTTGAATCCCTCTGGGAACCAGAGCTGCCCATGTTCTCGTCGCCGCTTACGGGACACCAGAACACCAAGGCAGACAAAACCCAAGGCAGCCAGTCCCAGGAACACCACGTACATGGGGTAGAGCTCTGAGTTGGGAGAGGACGGTTTCACACCTAAAAATTTGAAAAGTGTTATTGAAGTTTTAATCTTTGAATACACTCTAGATTAATATTAAAAAGGTAGAGATAAGATACACACTTGTAACAGCTTCAATATAGGGAACATTTAGATTCCCACTGGAGGCCAGTGCACCAAGGAATGCGGCTACATCAGTGGCACTCTGGAAGCATTCAGATGACTGCTGATAACACTGACGATTGTCTATCTCCAGATACACCACAGACCTATGGAAAATGGTAGAAATTAGCTATTAAAAAAGGAAAATAACATTAAATAACCTTTTCATTTTATTTTTTTTAAATTGAAGGCAGACATACCCTTTGATTTGCAAAGGATCCAATTCTCTGCGTTTTCTTGAGCTGACCATTGAGGACAAACGGTCGGTCACTTCACCAAAAACATTTGCAGGAACAGAGGTCCACTCAGGCCAGCCTTCAGTGGATCGCTTCAGTACATTATGTTTAACCAGATCTTGTTCATTGCCATAGTAGGGAAAGACCATTGGTTCCCCTTTGGCATCACGGCGGAAAATGACATTGGTGTGGAGGACACTGCTGAGCTCTCTGAGGAATGCTGAGGAGCGATTTTTGAGTTGCTCTGGAGGAATATGGACAACCAGAACCAGGTGGCCATCGGCAAGCTTCTCTGGCATGTTGTTGGCACAATCCAGTCCATCCCATTCACACTCCGCATTGTTACATCCTTGGTCACAGTGACCATCGGCATAATGATCTTTACAGTAGTTGTCGTACAAAGGGCTGTAGGATTAAAATATGAGTTAGATTTGGTATTTGCTGGAAAATAATCAATTCAATTCTTTTTTAAACTTACTTGCACTGCCCTTCGTGTCCTTGGCAATCAAACCCATCATACAGACACCCTGGGCTGTTACATTGCCCATCACACTTTCCGTCGTTGAAATATCTCCAGCACTGTAGAGCCGCAGAACAGTTTTGCCAAGGATCATCAAAATTGAGGGAGCAATCTCCTCCATCCCAGCCACAGGCATGGTTGTTGCATAGCGAGTCGCAGATGTGGTTGCCCGCCCACTCATCACACTGTGGAATCTCACAGCTCACCTCCACTTCCGGAGGAGGAGTGATGTCCCGGCCAAAACCCCCAGTGAAGGAGTAATCAAGGATGTGACACAGAAGGCCATTGAAGTTGCTGGGGCAGCTGCACTGGAAGAATGGAGCCTCCAGTGTGATCTGACAGGTTCCACCATTGTAGCAAGGATTTGAGAAGCAGAGGCTGTCACTGGGAGTTTGGCACTCTGGCCCAGTGAATGTGGAAGGACATAGGCAGCGCGGGCCTAAATGTCCGGACACACATGTACCGCCATTTCTACAATTCAGACTCCCACAAGAGCGAGAATCATACTCACAAGAAGATCCAGTAAAGCCCTAAGAGATCACAAATATATACTGTGAGAATTTAAAATATAGGACACAGACAGAACCACTTTAAAAGCTGCGCTGTACTTACAGGTGGGCATTTGCAGATAAATCCATGTAGTGTGTTACTGGCAACTGCACAACTGCCTCCATTTCTACAAGGCTTTCCTTTACATCCATCAAATACCTTGTCACAGCGCTGACCTAAAGTACAATTTATGTATTTTTACTATTGTGCAATCCATTATGCCAATGTGATATGAAACTAAAAATCTGAACTGAGATGAGAGTTTATACCTGTGTATCCAGTGCGGCATTCACATCGGTAGCTATTGGTGAGTTGTATGCAGTTGTATGAGCCTCTTGGATCACAGGGGTCTGACAAACATTCGTTCACATCCCCCTCACAGCGCTCTCCAACGTAGCCTGGTGGGCACACGCACTGGTAGCCTCCAATACGGTCCACACATCGGCCATTGTTGAAACACTTAGGCTCATTATTTAGTGGGTCAGTTGAAGGGTTGCAGTCGTCCAAATTAATCTCACAATGAACACCTTTGGAAGCAAAAAAAGTTGTATGTACAGTTTTGTTTACAGCTGTTTAGTTGTAATGGTTTTACTTGTGGAAACATACCTTGTGTTCCTCTAGGACAGGAACATTTGTATGTATTGACCAGATCAATGCATGTCCCTCCATTCTGACAGGGCTGGGACTGACACTCGTTGATTTCTTTGGAACAGTTGACACCGTGGAAACCCGGGAGACACTGATAAAATTTAAGAGAATGTCAATTAGCAATTGCTTATGAAATGTTTGCCAATAAAACCAAATTGCTTTATATTCATTTGTGGTTTAGACTTATAACTGCTTTAATACCTCACAACTATAACCTCCAAGGTAGTCTGTGCATGTGGCGCCATTTTGACATGGATTGGGGGAGCATTCGTCCACTTGTTCCTGGCAGTAACTTCCAGTGTAGCCTGCTTGGCAGCGACAGTAGTGTGTGTTACCGGCATCTAGACACTGGCCAGAGTTTCTGCACAACTGAGCCACGTCAATGCCTGCAGAAAAAAGATTGTTGCATTATAAAAACATTTTTAATACTGTAGCTTAAAAACAAACAAAAAAACACAAATCTATACCTTGCCGTTTAGCAGCTACATCACAAGACACACTAGGGACGTCACAGTAAAGTCCAGTCCATCCAGTTTGACACTGACAGGTGTATGAAGCTCCTTTCTGCCAACAAGATCCTCCATTCTTACAGGGCGATGACTCACACCAGCGTACCAGATTCTAACATTAAAGTAGAGTTAATCAAGAGCACATGGCTTGATGGAAACACTTAAACACTTAATTGTGAAATATTACCTGGCAGTTGATTCCTGTATATCCATGAGGGCAAGTGCACTTGTAAGTGCCATAACTATCAAGGCACGTACCACCATTTAAGCATGGCTTAGAGTCACACTCATTAATGTCATACTGGCAGTAGCTTCCAGTAAATCCAGGTAAACACAGGCAGGTGAAGGCGTTAATACCATCTACGCAGGTACCTCCATTAAAACACGAGCTGAAAAAGATTTTAAGAATCAAAATCCGTACTACGGTGTTTTACATTTAAAAAACAAACCAAATTAATTTTACCTGTCAGTGCAGTCATTAGTGTTGATTTCACAATTAATGCCACTAAAGCCAAGTGGACACGTGCAGGTATAACTGTTGACACAGTCAGTGCAGTTGGCCCCATTTTTACAAGGGTTACTTTCACACTCATTAATATCCTGCTCACAGCGCCCCCCATTGAAGCCAGGCAGGCATGTACAGGCGAAAGTGTTGATACCATCCCGACACAAGCCACCATTACTACAGGGATCTAAAACAGAGTAAACAATTAGATACAGCTTTCACTAAATCACTAATATAACGCAGATCCAGTCACTTACTTGGCTTGCAGTCATCGGTGTCAGTTTCACACTTCTGACCAGTGTAACCTGGCTGACATTTACACTGATAACCACCCATCGTATTATGGCAGAAAGCACCATTGCGACATGGATTCTTCACACACTCGTTAATGTCAATTTCGCATGTTTGACCTTGTGGATATAAATAATGTTGACGTTACTTGTTAATGAAGTCAATAATAATGATGCTAAAACTTGGATAAAGCAAATGTTGAGAATGGCTGGGTACCTTGCCATCCTTCAGGGCAGATGCAGGAGAAGCTTTGATAATCTTCAGCTTCTTGACATATTCCACCATTTTTGCAAGGTCTGGGACTGCATGGAGCCAGCAGGATTTCACAGTTATCACCTATCAAAATAAAAATAATGTTAGCCTACACCAGCTTATTTACATTTCCTAAAAAATGCATGTTGTAGCACATCTTTTTCCCATTTCCATGACAACATTTGCAAAGAGGAAAGGCTTTCCCTTTTCCTGCAATTGTAGTTCATAGGCGGGAAACGGGACATGGAGGAAGTGGGAATGAGGATTGGAGTACTTTTTCCCCAGATTGTATTGACTACTATGGAATGTTATTCTTGAACCACATGACTAGTCGGCGTAAGCAAAAATGCAGTACTTTCAAAACCCCTGGTAATGGGTATTAGCTAGTTCAGAGCAAAACCTCATAGTGAACAGATGAGTACCATGAAGCCAAACAACTGCAGTATAATCTACTAGTTATGTGAAGCCAAACGCAGCACAAGCCAAAGCAGTTACACATCATACCAGTATACGGAAGCAGACAATTGCACTTATATCCAGCCACATCATCAATGCAGGTGCCCTGGTTGAGACATGGGTTGGAGGCACACTCATTGATGTTAGTTTGACAGTTAGGGCCTAAAATGATGAAATTAGAAACACACAAAATTAGTGAGGTCATATTAAAAAAATACACTGGAGTAAAGTATATTACTGACCAGTGAATCCTGCTCTGCATGTGCAGTGATAGCCGCTGGTCATGTCTTTGCAGGTTCCACCGTTCATACATGGGTTGGACTCGCACTCGTTATTATTGATGTCACAATTTTGTCCGCTCCAACCAGCATCGCAAGTACATTTGTAGCTTCAATTGGGATACATATGAGTTTTAGTATTATATAATTTGATCAGATATAATTTGTTTATGTAATAAATAAAAACATTTTTATTATTTTATTCGACTCAAATTACCCATTAATGAGATCCTGGCAGTGACCATGGATGCACGGGTTACTGCTGCACTCATCCACTTGGGAGAGACAGGTCACATCATTGTAGCCCTCAGGGCAGAGGCAGGTGAAGCTGTTGATGCCATCGATACAGGTGCCTCCATTGTGACAGGGATTGATGGCACAGTCATCAATGTTGATGTTACACATAGTCCCTGAAAAATCAGAATTTATGCATTTATTCAAGAATTGAATATGTTAAATCGCACAAGTACAACAATATGTCTTATCAGCTAGAATAATCTTGTAAACTTTAATGTTACTCCTTTACATGTGAACACATTACCTGAGTCACATGTATCAACTAGATGCTAGTTACATTTAGACAGTAAGTAGGGCTAATATTAAAGAGTCTAACCGCCTCCATAGATATGCAGGTAAAGCTTTATATGGACATCGGCCCCTGGGGGCCCCTGGTTATTTTTCTATTGAAAAGGGGGCATTTGAAGCCAGAAAAAGGGCTCAGCTGGATCCTTGCAAGGGGCGGGGGAATGTGTTCACCTATTCACACAAGCAACACTGCATCCCCCATCCAGGGAAAGCCCACCTTACCGAGAACTGTTTGCAGGAACCTTTTAAACACAATTCTGAGTAACAATCTGGCCCCATCACCAATCTCAACCTCAAACTTGTCTCCTCATCTTAATCAAGAGGAAGGGCTAAACTGTATAATCTACAATAGTCCTTTGTCCCTCTGTGCCTTTACTTCACAAGACTGCACAAAAAATAAACTTTACAGGATAGTTTCTTCAATTTAAAGTAAAGAGAGTGCCACAAAAGTTGCTCCATTAAAAGGCAGCCTCCTTTCTTTTAAAAGTATCACCTTACAAACGCTTTCCAAGGTCCCCATCACAGGCTTTTCAAATGTCAAACAAAGTTGGTGCTTTGTGTGGATGTTTTGTGTATATCAGGTTGAGGACTGTGTTCTTTTCTGTGTACTGCACTCAATCTCTCACAAGCCATCCGACACCATTGTTCAATAAGAGCGGATCCGCCAGCCACCTGTTCTACCTGCCCCGCACTAATCTCCAGAGACCACCCCCTGCACCTGTTGACTCCACCCAGTGCTCACCTGTGTAGCCAGGCTCGCAGGCACATTCATAGCCATTGATTTTGTCTATGCATCTTCCATAATCACAGGGCTGGCTCTTGCAGTCATCAAGGTTTATTTCACAATTGAAACCTAGAAAATTTAGTAGTGGAATGAGTTGAAGTGAGGCCAGTTAATACTAGTGGTTTTGCATTTCTGAATACATACCTGCAGTTCCTTTTGGGCAGGAACAGATGTATGTGTTTTCTCTGTCCTGACAAGTTCCACCATTCTTACATGGCTGGCTGAGGCATTCATTGATGTTTGTCTCACACAAGCGGCCAGTGTAACCAGGTCGACAATAGCAGGTAAAAGAGGCCAATCCATCTTTACAGGTCCCGTAATGGCAGGGGTCAGAGTAGCACTCATTTATATCAATCTCACAGTGTTTTCCCGTGTAACCTATAAAGATTAAAAAATTATTTATATTATATTAAATCATTAAGTATAAAAAGCAGAAACTGCTAGAATGATTTACCTTCTGCACACTCGCATGTATACTTATTGGGACCATCAGTGCATTTGCCTCCATTCTTGCATGGTGTACTAGCACATTCATCAATGTCCACTTGGCAGAGATTACCCGAAAAACCTGACAAATGAGAAAAAAAAAAAAAGAAAAAAAAATTAGGAATAGAATTGAGAGTCGTGTGCAACGGAAGGTCTAGGAAACTAATGAAGCATTTCACAACCCCCCCTGCTTCTACTCTGACTGCGCAGGGAGGACTTTTCTTTCAAACCAAACAATAGACTGGCTGGGGCTTAACAGGCAATAAAACAGTCCCTGCCCCCAGTTGCCCTCCTTTAAATCTTTGCAGAAAATGTCTTGCCGCCAAATATGTTAATGTCTCTGCAACCTGATTTGTTGTGACTTAAACTCTATACGACACCATTAGAAGAAGCAAATCATTTACATCCATTCTTTGAACCAATATATATGTATAGTTAATTATTAAATTGCTATATCCTCTTGTGCTCTTAAAAAAAAACTCCCATAAAAAATAAGAAATAATTCAGTGAAATTAATCCCTTAGTTTCTTTTTTGGATATTTACTCACCTTGTGGGCACTCGCAATGAAATGAATGGATCTTGTCAATACATTTGCCACTGTTAAGACATGGTTGGCTGGCACATTCATCTGTGTTGATATGGCAAAACACACCTTCATATCCTAGCAAGATACAAAGACAAATATATATGTATTGCAATGACTGACAATACCTCCTTGATGAGCACTGAAATAAATTATCTGAAGATTTTACCTGGCATACATATGCAGTGAAAGCCTCCAATCTGATCCAAACATGTTGCATCATTTTGACACGGGTTAGACATGCACTCATTGACATCCATCTCACACCGTGGTCCTTCATATCCTTGAAGACATTTGCACTGGAAAGACCCTTTAGTGTTGAGGCACCGACCACCATGCTCACATGGGTTGGCTCCTGAAACAATGATGGATTAAAATGAATACAGTTTAAAATACCTAAAATGATGCATGGTTCCATTGTGTGAGTCAAATGTTAAATTTACCCAGAGAGCATTCATCAATGTCCAAATTGCAGGCTGATCCAGTGTAGCCTGGTGGACACGTACATATAGCCTTGCCATTTACTGGGTTGGTGTCACAGTTGGACCCCTTTTGGCATGGGTTACTGATGCAGGCATCGTCAAGGTGGCATAGCAAACCTGGAGATAAAATTATAATTGTTAATTTGTGTTGAACAGCACAATTCTCAACGTTGAGGAAAGTTTTATAAGTTCAAGACAGACCTGTGCGACCATGTGGGCATTCGCAGAAGAAAGAGGCCACTCGGTCATGGCAGGTGGCACCATGATAGCACGCTGCGCTGGCACAGTCATCAATGTTCTCACTGCAGTCATCGCCCGTCCAGCCGTTCACGCAAACACAGTGGTAGCTCCCATGAGTATCATGGCAAGTACCTCCATTCTGACAAGCATTGGGCATCAATTCACATTCATCCACATTTTCTGTGCAGTATTGACCTGAAGAAATAATCAACAATGCACCAAATGAGATAGGTTACATGACTTGAATGCTTAAATTGCCATTTTATTTACCCACCTGTATAATGAGGTGGACACTGGCAATTATAGGTGTTTACTCCATCAGCACAAATTCCACCATTCTGGCAGTTGTGGCCTGGGCAGTCATCAATGTTGTGTTCACAGTGTGGGCCATTGAAACCTGTAGGGAAAACCGGAAGCTTAAAAAACATGATCACAAATCTAGTCTAGTCTACTCTAGAGAGTCTTGTTGACACCAGTTTGTATTAAAGCTCTTTAAATGACAGCAGTCTGTTTCAAACGGACAAAGCAGCAGTGGCACACAGAGACAGATTAAATATCAACAGCGTCAATCGAGCTGCAGTATTTGAATACAACTGCATGTTTTGACCATGTTTTTGACGTATATACATATACATCCCTGTTGTGGTGAGAAGAACACAGGGTTTATCAGAAGGAAACGGCTGTGTGACTGCATCCTGCCAGTGAAGACTGGCACACAAAAGGTGGCGGTTACCAGGGGTTGCTTTTTCCACCCCATCAGATTTTATATCAACAGCAGACTGTATTTCAAGTCAACTGATGTAATAGAAAAACACTGCTATACAGCTACACCCAAACTCCACAAAAACTCAATAGCATTGCAGATGTTTTTCTAAAGTAAAACAGTACTTGTACATGTTACCTGGCAGGCAGCTGCAGTCATAAGTTGTGTCTCCCTTCTGGACACAGGTGCCTCCATTTTGGCATGGTGAGGGGCTGCATGGCATGTACAGAGTCTCACAGTGCTGACCGGCATATTGTTGAGGGCAGCGGCAGTGGTAGGACCCCACCTCATTTACACACACACCACCATTTTGACAGGGAGAAGGCATCTGAGCACATTCGTTGACATCCTGTTTGCAGGTTTTACCATGGAAGGCTGGTGGACACGTACAAATGAATGTAGAGTCGAAGGCAGAGCACTGGCCACCATTGGCACAAGGGTTGGAAGCACAGGGATTGGCAATGTGGCACATTTTTCCTTAAAATAACACAGGAGAGCATTGTTTTAAAATCAACAATAGAAATAAAAAGAGCTCAATTTAAGACTTGGAACTTAAAACCTGAAACCTACCGGACCAGCCTGGTGGACAGCGGCATCGGAAGGATGACAGGGTGATGAGGTCACATGTTCCTCCATTGCGACATGGAGAACTCATACAGGCATGGTTGGTAGGTGTCAGGCAAAGACGATCAGTGAAACCCAGCCGACAAATGCAACGGAAATCAAAGGTGTTGCCATGAACCACAGGGCGACAATCACCTCCATTCCTGCACGGCGAAGGGCTGCAAGGACTTGGGAACTGGCACCTGTTGCCTACATAATCGCTTGGACACCTGGAAGTAGATAAAAATTACACATTTAAAATTAGCCATTTACTCTTGGGCATTACAAATGCAAGCAAGAGAAGATTGGGAGTTGAGAAAGGGAACTTCTCCCACAGCAAAGTCCCACAGCAGTGAGGGCGGGTGAGTATGTTGTTGTAGGATGTTCCCCTGGATTAGCCTCGCTCTGAAGTCTAAAAACACAATCTGCAAGGACAACAGACGCCACCAAATAGACAATCTGAGTCTGTTCCCATCTACCTTTGGCCCTGGGCTGTTCACACACATTGCAGACAGCTTTAGAGATCAAGGGGTACAGTGGATATTTTATATGAACCATGGCTTCCAATTTTCAAACTTGTTGCCATTTCTCACGAACCTTTGGCACTAGAATTCAAAAGTATGATTTTACCACCTCAGCTGAAGAATTGGGGCATCGTGGACCACTTGTGCACAGCGAATCAGCTCTTATCCAAGAGCGCCATAAAATGTTTTCTAAAATGTTTTCTTTACTCACATTAAAGGAAAAAAGGTCAGATACTTAAGCTTTATGATCCTAAGCCCTGTACATCCACAATTTGGGTTGTCAAAAAAAAATAATACTAAATTTAGTATCGATGCCTGCTCAAATAAAACAAGCAGTACAAAAGTGTATGTTTCATGAATTGTTTTAGCGCCATCTTGACATTTACCAGAGGTGGTATGTTGTTTTTTTCAGGGTTAGGTATTGCGGTAATCAGTATTGCACTTTTCTGTATCAACATAAAGTTTCACATCTTTACTGTGACAAGAATGAGCCTAATAAGACACTACTATTGCCCAAAATAATATGCAATATTAAAAAACGAATTTTGCTGGCATCAGTGCAGTAAAACATAAAAGCTTTTCAATGTCAAGAAAAAGCAGTTTATTTTTGAATCAGGGGGTTGTGCGAGTAAGGAGGGCATCTGTTATTCTGCTAGTATCTCCGCTGGGAGCAGGTGCGCATGTTAATGAGGGCAGCTGTTGGACAGGGCTCCTCCCCCCTCCCCTTTTCCTCTCCTCAGCTCCCCATCCCCGTGTCCCCGTGTCAGATGGGGGGTGTCAAAAAGCCAATCTCTTCCCCTGGGACATAAAGAACTCATGTGAAGTCAGCTGTTGCAACTTCCCTCTGTTCTCTCTCGTTATCTTCCCAACCACATTACTTCCTAAATTGTCCTTACCATACCTATTTTTCAATCACATGTTGACACATATATTTAAATTTAAGTATTTATGCAACCCACATATCACCTTAAAAGGAATTACAGTACTTGTATGTCACACAGAAGTGTTAAAAAACATCCTTGTTGACTTTTGTTAGGCGAGACTAATCAGGGAGTTTTTTAACAGCCCCACAGCAAAAGCAGACAGTGGCAATTGGCATTAGATTGTAAAAGTTTAAGACAGCTTTGAAGTTTACCCCGTTTTTCTCCCCCAACCAAAGCTAAAAAGGCAGACTTGTGTGTGACAAAGCCCTCCCCATGCTAACTGTAATAGATCCCCTTTGTCCCAGAGTTGGAGATAAAGATCCACCCACGCACTGAAAGGCCACGCAGCACACACCACGGCAACAGGTCCCACTCGGGCCACCGATGCAATGTCCCCTCAAGCCAGAGCAGATGCTTCCCTGACCTCTGACCCTAAGCACTTTTGAGACTGCGGGGCAGCCCTTTTCTCCTCCTCTTTTATTCTCCCTGCTGAGTCGGATCTACCATCTGCCACTTCAAGGGTCTGAAATAAAATGTCCCTTAGTGAAATGAAAATGTCGCCACTGTAAATGGTATGAGCAATAGGCAGCGTTCACTGTGCAATAAAATGATAATATGCAATCTCATGTTATAAAGATTGGAACAGTGTGGTCAAGGTAAATAATAAAATTGATTATTATGACTTGTTTTTTCTGTCTTTTCCTTTTTGCATGTTCTGACTATGTAACGCTTATTTAAGTTAGTTTGAAAAGCACAATAAAACATCATCAAAAAAACAAAAAAAAACATAATTTTTATCATCCTCATCTTTTTTTGGATACCCGTCTTGCACTCGATTGCTTTACATGCTAATCAAAATTGCTTTACATGCTTATCAAAGTCAACGCATCTGCCACCTTTAACCTGAAACCTACAGGTCAGGTAACGATTAATTGGGAAGGGCTCTAATATGAAACCACATTGCCAGATGATGTCTACTATACATCACACAGGCTCATGCTGAAAGCTTCCATACATTCTCTTGCCCCACTCCTTCAAGTGAAATGATGAGCTGTCAAGAGAGCGGGTGTTTCTACTTTTGACAACCTAAATAAATAAATACATTAAAAAAATCGACAGCATCCTCTAGAAATTGTTTCACTTCAAGCATTTAGGAGAGGACTGTTACCACATTCCAAACAATGTGCCATGCATTTTCTTTGGCCCAAACAAAATATGGGCCTTCCAATGCTTTATGGCCAGTATCTGATAGTACAAAGCCTGCCAATTTTAGCCTTTAACATCAGCCAAACTGATATCTTCAATCTCTACTTTCCAACTGGATGCTCTACTACAGGGGCTCTGGCATTTTAGGAATGGATTTAACCAGGGGAGTGGCAACCTTACAGCTTAAGGTTCCAATAAAAGCCTAACATTAACAGACACACTTGACCCAACCATGTACTAGCATCTTTTAAGCCTATGAGGATCGGCCCGGTAATCCTATAGGAGGACAAATGAAGAGCAACATTCCTTCAAGGAGAGTAGGACATCTTCTAGCTGGCACTGCTTTCACTCCACACACCCAACTGCATGGGTGAGACATTTTATCATCAATACGCAATACCAGACAACTCTGTGCAAGGTCACGGAGGGCCCATCAGCAGAGCCACAACAGGTTTCTGTCAATTTTCTGTTTGGTTTATTCATGGCTACAATCTTGCAGTATTTGAAACATGTAGTGAGACAGTTGAGATGTTTATTATTAACGGTCACCTCAGACCAAAAGCATCTATTTTTGCAGAGAGTCAAGTGAGGTATGTGGACAGGGGAAGGCAGAGGGTAGCAACCTTTTAACCCCATCGTGTCCTCATTACAGTCCCAAAAATAGGGCATATTTTGACTCACATGTCTGTGTCCTTAAGG
Source organism: Eucyclogobius newberryi (assembly GCF_026437365.1). NCBI lineage: Eukaryota > Metazoa > Chordata > Actinopteri > Gobiiformes > Gobiidae > Eucyclogobius > Eucyclogobius newberryi. The sequence continues at coordinate 23,775,719 of NW_027315834.1, forward strand.
TTTTAGGCCACCTCAAATGCACACTGGATGATGGTATGACAGCATGGTAAAAACAAAAGTAAATTTAATGTGAATGATATGTTGAATTAATTAAATTGGTGCAGAGGCTGGAATGATTAAACATACTGGTAATCCTGTATAATCCCATTTAAAAGGAGTCTGATTATCACGGTTTATGTGAAAATGTTATTTTCTATGGGATTGTGTGATTTCACTGTCTCATTTCACACCCGTGGGAACTGTGCTGCTGAAGAGGATTTAAAATATGTTTACTACTTAAACCTGTGCCACCGTATGTGATCAAACCATAATGCCCCAGATGGCCATATACTTGTTTTTAATGATGACTTGTAAAAATGGTACTTTCTTAATCTTTGAAAATATGTGTATTGTCATTTAATTCATGAAAAAAAGTATTGGCTTAGTCATTATTTTTCAAGAGAAAAGTGCCAAGTTTATTTGGCACTTTTTTATTTATAAACTCACTTGGGGTAAGTTTCATAACTACACTCTGTGTAGTCTCTGTGTCGGCTGACTGCATCCATTGCTACAGTTTGCAGGAACAAATGATTAATGAGGAAAAGCTCAAAGAAAGAGTGATGTGATGCTCTCATCCTGTCCATTTTTCAAATTGGGCTAAGCAGCAATGAGGACGACAATAACAGCTTTGTGGACGAGGAGTTTGTGCCAGTGTGTGCACACGTGTGGAAGGGGACACTCGTGTGTGCTGGTGTGTGGCAGTAGCCCAGGGCAAGCGTCTCCTCAATGGCCATCCTTTGTTCTTACAGACCAGTAGAGAGCTTACTAATACCCCGGGCCCCTGGGCAAGACAGACCACCTTTAAGCATCTTTTAGTGATAACTGTCATGTCGTTATTTTTTATTTATTTACTTATTTGATTGAGACAGTGCATTCGAATGGACAAACGTGATACAGGTTAAATGTAAAGACACCAGAGACCAATTTCCTTCCATTATCCCAAGCATGAAAATATTTTTACACTAATATAAATTATAGGTTGTCAACATTTTTGTGACTGAATTTTTTCAGACCAGCTTTATCATCCATATTAGCAAAGTAACAATTGAACACAACTTTTCAAACAAATGTACGGTCTGTCCCTCTGGCTGTTCCCACCTGTTCGTTCCTAAATTTTTTGCACTTTATAGGAATTAATCTGACTCCGTCAACATCAAATCCAATTACATTTTACAGCCATCTGGCTTTCTAATGGAGATCACAAGCAAATAAGGTATGGGGGTGAGAGGGGGTGTTAAGGTTTGTCCATTCAAAATCAGGGACAAAGCCTCCCAAAAGGGGGGGCTCAGAGTTGGGGGCATGCTAGGGTGGGTATTATGGCGGGTGAGTTTGGTGTGTTTTGTGGTGGCTGTGGCATGATGAGAAGCCCCACTCAGATTAGTCACACAGCATTATTCTGACTAGAGCACAATGGGTGACGGGCGGCAGGCGAACCCCAGCTGTCATCCATGAAAGGACAGAAAAACAAGATTTAAGACTGGACGCGTCCTCTCACTTCGCCTGGCGGAGGGCTCTTGCATTCATTAGGGGACCTTTTGAGAGGGTTTGGGCTTTTGTCCAGTTATCATTACGGTCCTACACTTGCTCAGGAATGGTTTGAGTTTTTAAAACTTTCTTCAATTATTGTTTGTTGGAGGAATGTGTAGCCCCAGAAAGCACGGTTCCTCCAGGAAAGGAACAGGGGCTCAGCACTATCTCACAAGAACCTCAAGGGCCCCTTGTTGCTGGGCACGGGGACTCAATGAAAAGCTGGAATGTGTGGCCCCCTTACAACAACTTGTGGCTCAAAACTCTGCAAGTGCTTCAACACCAAAAACAGTGCAATGACCTCATCATCACAAACAATAAAAAACAGTTACTTGTTTAAATGAGAAAACGTTTACCTGCACTCTCCATTTCCGTTTGAGGAGGGTTCACATCTTCCTCCATTTAGACAGGACTCAGTGGGCAAGGAGCATTTTAGACCTGTTGAATTTAGACAAAATTGTTAAATGACCAGAGGTGAATGCGTGAAACAAGGCGTAAATTATTTATTTAAATTCAAAATCATATGGGCGTTTTGCCGATTAGGTTACAGCTTAATGCGCGATCTTAATTGATTTTTCCAGAGGTCTTTGGGGACCTGGTGCTGGACAGCGGTGAAGCCACAGCGCGTGGTCCAAGTTAAGGGGGGGTTGGTGGCGGGGGCACGCTTTGTGGGGAAAGCTCGGCAGCTGCTGGACTCAGATGCGGAACAAAAGAATCAGAGTCCAGCACGAGCCATAAAACACTCTCCTGGTGCATTGTTTGTGGCAGACGGGAACAGCAGCAGCTCCTCCACCCCCCACCAGCGACACTCTCTCACAAGAGACAAAAGGTGGCCCGCATCCCCCCGCTGCGTGCCCCCCGGCCGACCGATGTAGGCGCACTTACAGACGCCAATTCAAGTGGTAGAAAGTTTAAAGCATTTCAACGGGAAACTAGCCTAAACAAAAAAATAAGAAAAAATACAAGAGGAATAATCCCTATAATCCCCGCTACATTTGACAATTTCCAAAAGTTACTCTTTAAATCTTAAAATTAATTATTGATTGTATATTCTCCAAAAGAGGAACAAATTTGAGGATATAAAGCGTTTGACTCCATTTGGATGACATGTTTTTGTTGTAATAGCGAGCCCGCCTCACAGCGCACACACCACCACTGCACTTGTGCTTTCGAGCCAAAAAGTTTGTTAAGTGTTTTGTAACAGCAACTGGTCAATAATCATGAATGACGTACAGACGAAACAAGGTAAAATAGATTACCTTGGTACAAATAGAGTTATTTTTCCCAATCTTAACTTATCTTGAGATCAATTACGTCTTTAAGCATGACAAAGCCCCTTGCTGTTACCCATTTCAGTTTTGGCAACATTAAACATTATCTACAAATATTTGCACAACTTACCTTCTGATAAAACGATGGCTGAAAGCAGAAATGTTAGTTTCACAAAGAAACGATACATTCCTCCTCTTCAACTTCACTTGTGTCGTTGAAACCCTCGTGGGGCTGGCATAGATCCACTGGAAAGTAGACTCCAAAATGAGGTTTGAAACAGGAATCCTTGAGGGGTTTTAATTGAAAAAATCCAAGGTAACGCGGAGCATTGAAGAGATTCACTTCATAGATGTTAACGTGGTGCAAAACGTGTTCTCAATGAAAAGTGTACACGGCGCACAAGTTCCTCCCACACTCCCGCCCCTCGTGCGCCTCTCAGCCGCCCCTCGTGCGCCCCCAGCCCCCACCTCTACTACTACTACTACTACTACTACTACTACTACTACTACTGCTGCTGCTGCTGCTGCTGCTGCTGCTGCTGCTGCTGCTGCTGCTGTTGGTACTACTACTACTACTACTACTATTACTACTAGTACTTCTGATACTGATACTACAACTACTACTACTACTACTACTACTGCTGCTGCTGCTGCTGCTGCTACTACTACTACTACTACTACTACTACTACTACTACTACTGCTGCTGCTGCTGCTGCTGCTGCTGCTGCTGCTGCTGCTGCTGCTGCTGCTGTTGGTACTACTACTACTACTACTACTATTACTACTAGTACTTCTGATACTGATA